>NW_008663562.1:54531-66640 GCF_000695815.1 Acanthisitta chloris
TTCAGGAGCTGCCTGTTTCTCACAACTTACCGAGTTAATTCACATGTTCCTCTTTGAAGTTATGTCCAGAGCTGTCTGCCATGCTTCCTTCCAGGCTATCCAAGCACTATCTCTTACAGAAGTCCTCAGGGAGCACAGCACTGGTGAGATAGAAAAGGCCAGCATTGCCCATGAGAAGAGCAGCATTTATCTCAAAAGAGACTTTCAAGAATGGACTGTAAGTTCTTTCAGAGACAAATCTTACGGGGTTTTTTTTTCAAGACAAACTTTGCTTTGCACCTGGCATTTAATGTCTGCTTAAATTGGGAAATTCTCTGAGTGCTTGGGTCATTTACCTGTGTGACAAGGATAAAACACATGATAAACAAGTCACACAAACTCCACAGTATCTACTTCAAGATGTCAAATTGTTTCTGTGCAAGAAAAAGCCCAAAATGATGAGACCTGATTTTTCAATGCCAAGTTTGGAAAGTCCCAGTGAAATCATCACTCCCTGGACAGTATATAGATGGGCTCACTCAGTAGGACCTCAAGTTCTGCCCTCACCCAAAAATCTCAGAAGGATTGCACTGTCGTTCATTTTCCTGGCCTCCAAAATTGCCTTTGGCTTTTTCTCACAGAACAGTCTCCTTTGTTCAATTCTTTTTGCCAGCCCAGAAATCCCATTACAAAAAGAGGAAAACTTCATGAATCAATGCTGCAGTTATAATAGGTCTAATGAGCTACTCAAAACAAGTGTGTGATTATTTTCTTGCAATTAAAATTTTTATTATTTTTTATAAAATTCTGACATTTTTATTCAAACACAAATATTTCTATTTAAACTGAAAAATTATTAAGAGAGCAAATTGCAGTTGGGGGCTATGGAGAGTAGTCCTACAAAAATACATGCTATTTTCTGACTACCACTTTCTCTTACTCCTAAACTTCCCATCATTGCAGTTACTGAGCAGCCTGAAGTCCAGATCACATTTAGCTTCATTTCAGAAGTGCTAAAGAGATTAAACACCTTGCAGATTAGATGATATTGCATGATCTGCCCTACACATAATCATACAGAAACTGGAGCTCAGCTTCCCATTAATTGTGCATTGATTCACTTTAAACAGGCTCTGGGTACAGGCTGAGATGTATTAATAATATTTTATTGTATTTTAACTCACTTCTGCTCTTATTAACTTGTTAATTTGTTTTAATGAATTATTTAGTTTTTCTCATAAGATTTATTAATGTGACAGACCTTACTTTCACCTGTAGTTTTATATTACATCTCTGGCTGAGAAGAAAAAAGGAAAAAGCAGCAGAAAGACTTTGTGTAGAATATCTTTGTTCCAGTTGTACTATGCTTTGTAATTTATTATTATTATTTTGTTGCCTTACTCTGCACAAGTAAATTAACCAATGAATGCCTAAGGACATGTGGCACATGTTCAGGGTTTGTGGCATAGGAGTGGATAAACAAAGATGGTAATATCAGCTAATAGAGCATCACATCAGACAAGAGGGGTTCATTTCTTTTCTTTGTACAGTTCCAATAAGAAATGCTAACCCTTTAGATGAAGATAGACATTTGTCCCCATGAGGTTTAGGCTAGCAGGACATAGGCTGTCCAGTTGCAAATATTTTCCTCCCAATCAGCTTGCAGTTGGGTGCAAACTCATGCTGTTTTGCAGGTCTCCTGCCTTCATCTGACCTTCAAGATCATCTGCAGTGTTATTTCTTCAGCATCAGAAATCACAACAGGCTTGGTAGAATTGGCACAGGAAACCTGTGCTAGAAACCACAGCAGCTCAGAAGAGGATAAGGAAATCGATGAAGTAGTGATTATTTTCCTGCAATTGAAATAGGCCTTTTCCTCATGCAGAAAGCTTTCGGTGCCCCACATTCGGTAGAATTGAAGAGAAATGAGAAACACTAAAAATTTTAGCAGCATTACTTTTATAATGAAAAATCAGCCATTACACTCAGAACAGAATATTTTAATCAATGCTATTCTTGTGACACAACTTTGATCATCTTATATCCTATAGCCTTTAATGACTTTTTCCCACTACAAAATAAAAATGTTTGTATGCATCTACTTGGAGCAACACGGACTCTGGACCCTAGATATATTGTGTTTCCAAGTAAGCATAAACCAGCACATTCTCTTATGCTTACAAGTTCTGATGACTCATCTAGGATCAAAGACTTGTCAAATTTAAGACAGAAAAAAGTATATATTTGTTCAAGTATTTTATTCCCCAATTTATCTTGATTTAAAGGTACCAAAAACCCAAACTCCCCATCAATTCCCTGACCACTTCACATTTAATCACCCTCTGTATTGAGAACCAGAACCTTACTTTCTGTGTGAATTTCTGTGGCTTCAGCTTCCAGACATCAGTTCTACTTCAGAGTTCTTCAGTTGCCAGTAATTTTCTCCCTTTCAAGGTCCTCATGCTCGTACACCACAGCACAACTATTCCTGTGACTCCCTTCACTGCTCTTTTCCATTCTTCCCACCCTCCCTTTATCCTGTGAACACAAGATCTGTGGGCAGCACACCAGTACTGTCTCATCAAAGCTTTCACCAAAAGACTATTCCTTCCCTTTTCTTACTTTTGTAGACCTACATAGTTCCACAGGGTGTTCTTTTTCAGCTCCTTTTCTAAGCACAGTTTGCCTCCTCTGCTGTAGCCTATGGACCACATCCCATATCCCTGACATACTACTTGTATTCTTAGCATGAAATGCTTTTTGTTTAAATGGTCCCATCCTTTCAAGGAATTTTAATCATTGTGTAATTTTTCCCACTTCTGTTTATTACCTAGAGTTGTCTGCAAATTTTGCCAGCAGAGATGTTGCAAATACAGACCCCTGAAGAAAATGTTAAAGAACATCATCTTTCCCCTGTTGTTCACAAATCACTGGATTTCTGTGTTTATACCCACCTCTCTTGTCTGCAGTACAACTTTTTTGGGGTGATGTGACCTGCAATTTGTATTTCAAGTTGTGCTTCTCCTTCGGCTTCTCCTGGACCACTGCCTTCAGGCTTCCTGTGATCCAGGAACCTTTTCTGTCCTTTGGCAAAAATAACATATCTACAGCTGTTCCTTCTGCTACACACTGACTCTTTCCACCTAGGTGGAAAAAATCAGCCCTAAAAATCAGCCCTAAAATCCTCCTCAAAACTTCTGTTCTCTCCTGCAGAGTGTCAGTGGTAAGGTCTCCTTACACAGCTGTAGCACCAAGAAAGGATTGGTCTGTTGGAGATATCAAATCTCCAGTCTGATCAAGGGTTCAAGCCCTGGGTTCTTCACGGGAAGCTGCATAGCTGAAGGCAGCCGAGACACACAGGAAGGTAACACTTGCGTGTGGCTTTTGGTTGATCTCAGAGAACAGGCAAAGCAAGCCCACATCTGCCTGCTGGAGGATGTGTAGACATAGCCCCAGGGCACAAACAGCAGAGCTGTCTCATGTGGCCTCCCCTCCCCTCCAGCATACACTTGAGACGGTCAAATAGAAATCCAGAATTTATGCACTTAAACAGATGGAAAAAAATAAGCAGAGACGAGCCTGGCAGCCCTTTAACTGTAGCAAAGGTCTATATGGAAGCATTCTTCTTCAGGGAGTGAAAAGGACAGGGATGGTGAGGAGGAATGTCCTGACTCCAGCTCTGTTGTGGGAGCTGCAGCATTCCAGGCAGCGTAGGCAGTTTGTGAGATGAGTTGAAGATAGAGCTGCATCCGAGGAACTCTATCACCAGGGCTTTACCTACTGTGCCTACACCACAGAAGCCTGTGCAGCACCCAGCTGCTTGGCTGAGGTAGCTGAAAGGCTGCTTTCTCCTCCCTCTACCCTTATTTAAGCCAACAAGGAATTCTTCGTGCTGATTTTTAAGCAGACTGAAAGAAAAATATTCAGTTAGATGGTGTTTGCTTACCCTCAGCTAAATTTCAGACAGAAGTTTATGCATTCAAAGAAACATAGATAGCAATCTTGACTTTTTTATTTGTTGTTTGGATTGCAAAAGTATCAGGAAGTAAAGGTACCCTGGAACTAATTTCAATTGTATTCTCCAGACAGCTTGCCCAGTAGCATAAATCCTATTAATAGATGACCTCAGATGTTGCCTTTTGAGCAGTGATGTGCTTTTGAGGAGCATGAGCAATGTTTGTCTGTGGCTCTATAATTTCCCTACTGAATAAACAATCCTCTTTCCTCCCCTTCCCCCAAGTGTGACTGCTTCATCAGCACTTCCCTGGCTGTGCAAGAAACATGGGCATGCTAAACAATAAGCCCTCCCTTTTTCCACAGCTGTACTTGCACCAGTATAACACTTTGTACCACCCTGAGACTAAAAGCCCTCACTCTTCTCCTGGTTCTTCTTCTGTGCATGCAATAGATCCTCAGAGAAAAACCTGGCTTGTTCAGCTATGCTGAGCCTTACTTCATTAGCCCTTTAACTGATGAGAAGAAAGTCATAGAACTATGTGCCATAGATGCCATTCTGCAGAGTGATGCTGAACCCAGCTTCCAAAAGACAGGCAGGTAGCTGAGGCCGGACATAGCACGCAATGCTACTAATGACATGTGCTGTGCACTCAAAAAGGGACTTGCGTCCTGCTGAGAAGCCCCTTGCAGACTCATTAACTGCGGTCAATGCAGTGGAAACTCCTGCGTATGCCTCTCTTGGAAAGATGCTGATCAAGAAATTTACAAAAATCTCTCTGCACTTATTTTCTCTCTCCCTTCTTCTTGCTATCCTTTTCAAGTTCATGGACCTCAGACTTGCTGGTGGTAAGGGATCCACTCAGAGTGAAGATGGTATAAAACAGGAGAAACGAAACCAGGAAGATCAATACTTCAGTTCTTACAAGAGATTTTGACACAATCATATGAAAAATTCAGTACTAAAGCCATCTTTCATTTTGTCCTGTTTACATACCTGGAGCAGTTTCTTACCAAAATCTCTTTTGCACAATTTGCCCAAAGGATGACAAAACCAAGACTCATCTCTGGGAAGAAAAGACAGAAAGGAAATAAAAAGTTACTGCTAAACTTTACCAAGCAAATCCCTATTCAGATGAAAGGGGTTGCAAATTCATTTTTAAAGACCTAGTATGAATGATACACACCCTCTGTCAACTTCCAACTCTCCAGCTCATTCTCCTTGAAAAGCCATGGGGCTAAGCCAGCCTTGTTGGGCTGTGAGCTGTACGCGGGTTTAACACCTACATTAGTGCTCTCCATCTGTCACTATGTGTAATTGTACTTCCCTACTGCTGTTTGCAGAGTGTGGGACTACCATGAAGAGCTACAGCCCTCTTCTTGTTTAAATGCTTGGATTTAACCAGGGTTACAGTATCTTGAGGATGACAGGCTGCCCACAGAACAGACAGCATCCTAAAGCATCTTAACTAACTGAATACATAGATAAAGAGGAGAGAAAGGAAGCAGTGCTTTTGTTCCTTTCACTTTGCACTTCTGCATTCCAGCTGCCAGGGCTGAGGGCCAACACTTTCTTTTGCTGGCAGCCAAAACTGCAGGCTGCGCGTGTACTTTTTTTCATATCAAAGCTGTGGAGTTCTGCTGCTGAACAGACCACACTGAACGGCATCATGGGGGAGGACATCCCCTAGGCCACCCCTCCAGTTCACCCTACCAGTAGGGGAGGCTGAAAGGTAGAAATGGGGAGAGGCTGGAGCAGGAGGACGTGAGCCAGGAGTCCTACAACCCTGTGGCTGCCAGAGTACCATGTGTCAAGCCCTCTGATGATTCTAATGCCACATTTTCCCCATCCGTAAGTATTGTTTGGTGTTGTCTAGCTAATTTTTGAGTGATGCTTGAAGTTTTCATACTTCATGAATTCTACAAACAGCTGTGCCTGTCAAACACTATCATTCCTAACTGGGGGTTACCATGCCCCTACCAGAAATCATTGTCACCTCAGTTCTGCCAAGAAAAGGGCATGCAAGCCTTTCCTCATCTGCTTCAAGCCAGACAGTTGAAAAAACTGCCTTCCTCATCTGTGTAACCTCATCCAGCTGCCTTGTTGAGGAATTCTCACTGGACCATGTCTTCTGGCAGGAATAATAACATCCAGCAACTAGGACAGGAACACCTTCAACCTGTGCTGTTCAGTGCACAAAGAGCATGCATCTACAGCTTCACTCCACAGCACCAGCAGCAGGTATAAGACCATCCTTGCATGTGTGTTCTGTTTCCTAATCACATTTACCAACAGTGCTTCCAAAACATACCTCCATCCCTGCATCCTGTGGACATCTCAGTAGCTCTGTAACTACAACAAAAATGGAGATATCTATATTTGGTATCTGCTTCTGTTGGGTTTGGTTTTATGGCTCTGGAAGAGGGATGCCAAGCCCTTAACATGGACAGTCATAAAAGCCATTCAATCATTTGTTCATATAGTCATCACATTTTGGATTCAGATTTTGTCATTTTGCCCAGATAGGCAAAAATCAAGCCTGATCACCTGTGTTAGAATCCCCCACTGTAACGACAGAGTCATCAGTGGGCACAGCCGTGGCTCCCTGCTGGAAGTCAGCTTGCCTAAAAGCTGGTTTTGTGTTACTGCAGCATCATGCCCAAGCGTACAGTACTGGCATATCAGGTATTACACTTCTCTGTTGATGTTGAATCAATTTCTTAACATGTGCCTATGGGCTGATTCAACATTCACATCTAGAGGCACAAAAGTTATCCTGAATTCCTTCAGGCAGCATCATGCCATTTGCTATTGGCTAACTTTTGAATGCTCGATCACTACAAAAGTTTGTGTCAAAACACACAACACAGTGCTTGACAAAAGACAGGCACCTCACAACAAGAGCCAAAACAGTCAATACAGGTGCAATGTGGCAAGAAACTGTGGACAAATGGGTGTATCTTCAGTTTTGCCTCTTTCAGGGGCTGAGATCTTTAATCTGTTGTAAGATACAGTTAGCATATGTTTAGGGTTCACTGCCTGGAATCCTGTCCCAAGTGGATCATGGCACTCCTTTTCTAATAGCTGGCCAGGAAAGGAGAAGGTACTTTCCCCAGCTGCAGCTGTCCTTGGTTGGAGGACTCAGCAAGTAGAGAGAGACAACTCAATGACCCTTATCCTTCAGGTTCCCTTCAGCTGCAAATGAGACGAGGTTGAATTCCCTGGGACAGAGGAGTTCAGAGAACTGGAGACTTCATGGCACATGTCCTGAGGCATTGCTGCTTGGTCTTATCTGTCCTGGGCAGGGCAGGGTTTAGGTTTGTGTGCCAGCTGGAGCAAAAACCTGCTTTAGGGCTGGCTGTGTGTAATTGGGTAGCATTGAAACTATCACTGCAGACACTTAGAAGTAAAGGTCCCTGAATGATCCCTGCATAATTGTTAGCTATATAAGCATTTTAAATTTTTTTTTAATTTGAAAGTCCAAGCTATTTGTGCCTATGCTCACTTATCCAGAGCTTACTGGGATGCAAAGTCTGAGGAATTTTAAGCACTGCTGTAAAACATTGTTCCTCACCAAATTCTGTCCTTCTGCACCCATGTCCCCTTGCCTCACAGCACTAGGTGCCACTGCTACCTTGCAGCAAAAAGCCATCAGCTCCAAGAAGTGATGATAGACTATTTCAGGACCGCAGCACTGCTGTAAACAAGGTGCTCAAGTATGATACATTGTTCCTCCAAGGCTGAAAGTATCACCTCTGTGATGCTCCTAAACTCTGAGCTAGGTGAGGTTAACACCACAGCCCAGGTTTGTCATGTGATAGAACATTATGTTCCTAACTGAAAAATCAAGACTGTTTATACATACAGGACACTGGAGCTTAATACCTTTGGCATTGCTCTGTGCACGATTTATGTGATATACCATGTGGGCAGAACATTTTGTTGTTCTGAATACATTGCAGTAACTTTTACATATATGGCAGAAATTGGTTAACTAGCAATAGCTAGTGCAAGCCCAACTATGAAATACGGATTTTTGTAAATTGATGACTGTGAGACCAGAGACTACAATATAAACCAGCAAAGGATACTTCACCAGACATTAGATTTATTTCCTTGACAGATGTAGTATAGTTTTATACTACTGTGTGGTAGTATAGTAGATTAGTACAGTATAGTATATACTGTAGTATAGTTTTATACCACTATGTATTTACTGCAGTCTGTGTAGTAAACTCTGGTATAAACTTCAAAGAGTTTAATGTATTTATAATGACAATGCAAATTCTGTGATAGGAACTCAAACAGGTCCACTGAAATGGAGCTCTGCTACTGATGTCTCCTATAGAGCCAAATTACAAAGTAAAGGGATGCCTATCACCACCTGGGCAATAAAGGACAGATTTATTTTAAACTAGGTTTTTCTGCCCTGTCACATTAATGACCTCTATGATAGCTCATGCCATTCAGGTGTTTAAATAAAGAGCTAAGTAGGTACTTCCATGACAGCAACCACTTCTCTCTGAGTCTGTGTTTATAAAATTGTAGGCACCTGAAATATGATTCTTCTAAGGCTTCATTTGAACTCAAAATTCACACACACACTCAGCCAAGACGAATCTTCCTCCAAGCAGAATGCACTTGCTAGTCCTATCATAGAGCAACACTGCACAAAACTGCTGGGAACAAACTGAAGAGTGCTTTATCCAATTGCAACTGCCTGGGGTCAATGAAGAAGGTATTAGTTTTATTTTTAGCTTGCTTTTATAGCCTGATTGCATTTTCCATAAGATAATCCAGTAGAGGTTCTCCGCTCTGTTGCTTTGGGTTTCTTTTTAATCATCAAGTTTGCCACATTATTAATTAACAAGTGCTTAATAAATCACTGATTGTTTAATGTGAATTAGAAGAAGAAAACACTGGCATCCCTCGACTAAATTTTTTCATAGTTTGTTAGTAGAAACTCTAGGATATTCATCACTGAAGTATCCTGGCATCTCTCAAAAAAATGAAGAATTTGGTCTCATGGCACCAATGGGAGGTGGAAGAGTGACGTAAAAAGGGGCTGACAAGTAGGGCACAGAGCGAAGACCAATTAAAAAACTTGCTTGTAGTCTCAAAGGAAATGGGTAGCATCAATGTCAAGGCAGAGTAGTCTGTTCATCAGTTCATCTTACCTGATGACCATTTTGCAGTCCCTCGACAGTCCTGGGTTTAGTTTTTAATTTAGATTGGAAGACTATAGAAAGAAAAACAGGCTACTGATGAAAATGGAGAGCCAAAATTGCTTGCAGTTTGGCTTGTGATATCAGATACCAAACATGTATTTGCTTTTGTGTAAAGCTGGAGTCCTTGCTTGGAAAAATCTTTGCCGGGATGTTATTAGTAATGTCAGGAGTAAGGGTTCAGTAACCATGAATCAGATTTTGAGAAATCAGGAGGTTAGTGTAAAAAATTAGAGGAATGTTTTTAAATAAATACTTTTTTTTCATATTTGTGCTTTTTTTCTCTCTAATGGCATTAAGCTATTTGCTTTGCATGGCCAACAGTCAAAGCACTGTGCAAATTGCAAGGAAGGAGAAAACGCCCACTGGGAAATTCTGTATCTTTTTGTAAAAATATTTCAGCCACACACTTACCTGTCTTTTCAGTGTGTAAAACACTAGACTGGGTCTTTTAATGGTAGTCTTGTCTCTGTTTCCTCTTAGATAGGCCTTCTGGCTGGGAACTTTTAATTCCTCTCTTCAGCCATATTTTTACTGTTACAATAAGTCTTTTGATCAGAAGCTAGAATACTGGAGCTGGATGAGAGCGTATGCAAATTCAGTCAAAGCCTTTTGCCCAGTTGATTCAATCTTCCCTTTAATCCCCATGATGATCTGCAGTAATGGATAAAAATTCTGAGTAGGAGAAAGAAGGGGAAAAAAACAAACCAACCCTCAGGAAGCAATTTTGATTGCTGTGAGGAAGCACTGGAGGCTCTTGGCCCCGGGGAACTCTCCCCAGTTCACTGGAGGCTTTCAGATACCATGGTGATGGGGGACTTTATGAATAACTAGATAGATAAATGGTAAGTGCTTTTGATCTCTGCTAGCCTGTATTTCATTCTGTCAGCTGGAGAAGAGGCTATTCAAATCTGTCGGCTGTAGGAGGTCAGCCAGGAGAGAGAAAATGTCTTCATTACAGCCTTCTGTTCAGCCAGGCCTCCCAGCTGACCCCGGTGCCCAGGCTTGTCAGTCAGATGAGGCAAATTTTCCAACCGAGGGAAGATGTCGCTGCGCCAGATTTATCCCTGGTGTAAGAGCTCGGAGGCAGCAGCATAAGGCCAAGGAAGACTTAGTTTGCGTTGCAACATTTCCCCCAAAATTGCCATGGGAATCTTCCCTGGTGGGGAGCACGTGGGGAACCTGAACCCGTTTTTCTCAGCACCGTTTTCAGTGCCACTCAGTTGGGAGGCTCCAAAGGCAGGCACGAACTGAGCTACTATGGAAGACAGTAGTTAGAAATGCCTAAATATTGACTACATTTTCTGCACTGAGTCCTCTCAATCAGTGAGTCTCCTCTCGTGGCTTTGATATAAATTTCAGGCAAAGGAGATGGAGTTCACTTTAGCTTACATTTCAGGCTGAAAGTGAAATTCTCATTTTAAAAGATCCTGCTAAGTTTTGTGGCAATACTTAGGAAGGAAGCCAGGACAAGTTATCATGACGCAGAGCCCTGTCTACTGGAGAAGGAAGATCTCAGCTATTCAGGAAGGAGAAGAACAGCACGTTTTTGCAAGAGGATGCATAAAAATTGAAATAGGAATTATTTGGTAATGGGATTTGTAAACCTCATGTTCACAGCCTGAGATAAACAATATATGCTTCCCGAATCCCTCTTGGAAGAAGAGCTCATTGCAGCATAGCTAAATTACACAGTAAGTTATCATTTACAAAGAACGAAAATAGGAAAAGGAGTCAGTGAAATTAATTTATGTCTAAAGGATTTCTCACTCTTTGGATTGAAGGGCAAGGAAGCAGATTCTCTTCCAAAACGGCACTTGTAATGGAGATGGTTTTACTGTGTTAGAACATTTCCAGAAAGCATAGAAATGTTCCCTTTACTCAAGCCAGCCAGGTTTTAATAGTATCAAAGGAAAATATAGTCTGCTATTAGCATGAAATAACATTAGCATAAATAGAAAAGAGTAAGGACACTTGAAAAAAATTCCACATAAATGGCCTGCTCATTTCACTAGACATCACTGGAGCTGAGAAACTGTGAAATTTCCATAATAATCAAGTGCAGAGAAAAACAAACAACAATTTTATTGATAGGGAAATTACATCCTGTTGCTGAATATAAAACTATAGCTTTGCTCAATGGCCCTTTAACTGCATTGAAAGTATATATTAATTTGCAAGTGTAAATGAAATGTAAATAAAATATTCAGTTCAGTCTGGCCACAGAAACCTCCTGATAGTATTTCAGTGCAGGAACCCAGGAGACATATATTTGGATTCCATATCCTAGCCCCTGAGCTAGGAGCATCTGACACCTTTGTGGAAAAGATTTACTCAGCTGCTATGTGGTGATATACTCGTGACAAAAAGCACAGTACCAACTGGTCTATGAGACATTACTGGCTTTGGGGGAGAAGGGCTCCTTTGGGTTTTTTGCTTCCTTTCTTTTTAAAAGAGGATCCTTCAATACTTTGCAGCAATAATCCCAGATATTGCAGTTTGAAGTTATAGTGCTGCAGCGCTTAGGAGTGTTACAGCAGAGCTTTTCTGTGCAATAGGATTGCATTTCCAAGGGAAGCAAAGTGCTTTTTTACCAACTGAGGAGCAATAAGGAAAGCAGCTATAAAAAATGAGTCCAGCTGTTGTTACTACACAGACCAAGACCTGGCAGCCAGGGCCGGGGCTCTGGCTGCCCCAACAGCCCCGGCTCCTTCAGGGCTGGATGTGTGTGGTGATGGAAACGAAGCTGCTTAGTTTTCTTAATGAGCATCCTACCAGCTGAACTTCAGCAGCACTCACCACGCAGCTTGGAAAACCTGCAGGAAATCTGGGGCTTGTGCACACATGATCTTGCTGGAGCCCCAGGGTTGCCATGGTCCCAGACCCCAGGTTGCTGTGATTCCAGCAAGCCAGGCCATAGCAGATGGGACCCCACCACCCACCACGACAT
>NW_008663562.1:66655-86472 GCF_000695815.1 Acanthisitta chloris
TGCCTATAAACATATCTATGCTCTGAAGACTGCTCTCCCCATCACCTCCTGCACCCATAAACACTACTGCAAAGTAGGTCTGAAGAGCTTTACCCAGTCAGCTTTACATCCCATGTATGCTCTGCACAGCAGTGAGCGATTTCCCCTGGGACAGCTCAATGAAGAGAAAGGCCCTAAAATTATGCTTTTAGCCATGCTCCTTCTGGGCAGCCCCCACCAAACCCTCCCTGGATGGCTTGTCCTCAAAATGGTGTTGGGGGGAGAAAGGTTGGGGGGGATGGGAGTGACTGTGTGGCTGCACAAAGCCCGTCGAACAGTTAATGCTTTAACCTTGCGTATAATTTATACAATAAACAAAGTCACATGTTTCTCTAATAATTTAGATGTAAGCAAATGTTGATTTATTCAGGAAGGCTACTGCCAGCAGCAAAGCCTGCAGCACTGAAATTTGAATTAAACTAGGACAGAAGCAGGCTAGTCTATAATAACATTTGTATAATTTTATTTTTGCCCTTGGCTCAGTTCATTTCCTTCTACAGTAGATGCATGAAATTGGTTCTTCAGCCACCTTTAGCTGATGTTCATTGATATCGGGGGTAGGCAGAGAAGCAAGAGAATGTAACCTTTTTAGACTTTGTGTTTGCAATCATAAGGCCATGAATTCTTAGGTCATTTATGACAATAATTTTCTTCTCTGCCTTTCCTTCCCACAGTACTCTCTAAATGGCTCCATGTCACCTGCAGTGATGGGGCTTTTCCCCCCATTTTTTTTCCTGCATGGAGACTTCTAGAACAGAGCTTGCTAAACAGATGCAAATGTTGTGTTGTTTTTATTCTTTTATTCAGGCCCAAGGGCATGAAATTGGAGTTCTCTTACTCTGCTTTCAACATGAGGGAAGGGGACTGTATGATACTTCAAAAATGATGGTGAAAAAAATATGCACTAGTACAGATATCTGGAATGGATCCCTTGGCTTCTTTTCCAACTTTGCCTTCGAGGAGGAGAAAATATGCTGGGTAACAGGGAAGATGCAGAGCAGCACAAGGCAGCGGTTCTGTCAGGGGTTTCTGGTGGCAGTAAAAGCCCTGCTCCTGAGCTTCAGAGGATTCACAGTGCCAGAACACAAAGATAAACTGCTTCCCTTTTATCCAGAGAGCCCACAATATGTTTCCAAGTGAAGTCAGAATGAGATCTTCTGTTCCCATTCTCTCCATCACTGGGCACTAAGCGGGTGCCATCCCACTGAAGAGGGGAAGCCTGGTGTTACCTGGCTGTGAGCCCACCAATACTCTCCAGCACTGGGCTGATGTGTCCTGGAGAGCCTGCTGGAAACACTTCCAAGAGCATGGTGTCTGTTTTTGGTGAGCCAGGAGGGACACTCTTAGGCTGAGGGGATTTTATGGGCAAAAGAGTGAAAATAAAGAGGAGGCTGGAGAGAGGGGGAGGTGAGGGAAGGAAGAGGGGAACTAACAGCAGCACTGGCAGAAGAGTGATAGCATCTCTCTCTGGCAATGTGACAAGGATCATCTTTTAACTGCAGCCAGGACAAGCAAGATTGTTGCTCAGGAATGACTCGATTCGGTTTTCTCCAGACATACGCCTGGCCAGGTGCAAAAGCTCACATGTCTATCGCAAACAGAGGCAGTGGTGCTCTTATGCATAACACTCATGTATGCAGTGATTTAATGGCTGTGGTATTTGATAAAGACTAACTTCATTTTTGCAGTCCTCTAAGTTGAAAATAAAAGCTTCTTAACACGAGTCAAAATTAAAGCAAATCTGGTGTGTCCAGGGCAGTTTCTGGGACACATGATCTGTCCATGTCCCCAGAATGCACAGACCCTGAAACCTGTCAAGATCAGTCCAATAAAAGTTTGAGCAGAAACAGTCACCTGATGTGTTTTAGTAGAGGGCTGTGGCTGACTGCCAGGATGGTAAATGCCAGCCTCAAACTCCTCCCTTGAAAAAGCAATATACTCCCTCTCCCCACCACACAGTGACCACAAAAATGGCACCAGTACACGCCCCTCCAAATGCCCTATTGCCTCAGGACTGTAAGCAATGAAACAGGACAATTTTCTAGTCCTAAATCATAACAATATGTGATCTATGGATGCCTTGAATCTTAAGGCCCCACATGGCCTATCATGCACTGTCTCACCTGGAAGCTAAAGGCCATCATATATTCCCCTTCAAACAGCTCTCCCTAGCTGTGGACCACAGTAAAGGGAGCAGAGCCACCTCTGTGTGACTGCTGGGTCCTTTCCCCTCTGAACATGGCAATACTTGCAGACCTTTGTTCCAGCCCCCTCTCCACTTCCTCTCCCCATGTGCTGGTTACTGCAAGCAAGGGAAGGGTAAATTGCAGGTATAGCCTTTGCATGTGGGAAGCAGCAGCAAACCCAACACCACCAGCCACAGACTCCCAGGCTGCTCCTGGGATAGCACAGCCATGTGCTGCCCCTGACCTGTGGCAAAGTCATGGCTGAGCCCTTAGTTCCCTTATTATTAATTAAAACATTGGAGAAAATCCTCAGCTGGAGTAAATATTCATTGCTCCTGGCTCTTGCCCACTGGTTTCTGAAAGCACACAGAAGTAACCACATTTATGCTGTTAACACTGAACTTGGCTCACACTTCTGCGGTCAAATAAATAAATATCACTGCATCCCATTTAGCTCTGTTAATGCCACATTAAGAATGGCATGTGTTTTGACATAGCCACCCTTTCCCTTGTTTTTTTTTAAACACCATAAATGAAGCATTAAAAGTTCCAATCCATCACAGTGACATCAGATCAGTGGACTGTGACTTTTATGACATCAGAACAATTGATTATGAGACTCTTTTATGTGTAGCTTGCTATGCAGTGATTGCTCTTTTCTCCATATATTACATCCTAACATCTTAGAATAATCTCAAGAGATAAAAAGGAATCACTGTGAAGCAGTGAAGTACCATAGTTACAGAATTGCCATAAAACTGTCATAAAAATTGTAGAAACAAAAATGCCTTTAAAGATGGCAGTGTTCCATTATGGGTCCCTAGCTAATGGTCTGAAGTTGCCCTATGCATACCTTACTATATTTACTGCTTCTGGATATTTCTGTTCCTTTCTCCCAGAAGTTTATATGGTTACCAAGACATGCAAATCTGTTTCCCTGCACACTGTAAGTCCCTTTATCCTATTATATCACCTCTAACAAGTCAAGTGATGCTTGTACCAGGCTAAATTCACAGCTTCTTTTCAAATAGCCAAAAATAAAAAAAAAGGAACAAAAAGTAATAAGAAAAAATCTGACAAGGAAAACAGGTATAAGCTGTTTGTTGCCATAAGATTACTGAAAGAAAAAAGATATTCTGTCATGCTTATAAAGACAGGTGTTAAAATTAGATTCAAGGCACAGAATAAGTAGCTATCTCCTGCTGAGAAGTGACATGGAAAGCTCTGCCCAGAAGAGCTCCAACTGGATCTTTTGCTATAAAACCACATTTGCCTGAGCCCAGTTAACATGCAAGGTGCTGTGCCACGTAGCCATATATTTTCTTGTGCTCTCCAGGTTATCACACAAAGTTGCTACTATGAGCAATGAGCAAGCCAGTGCTTCTCTTTCTCAGATACAGATGTGGCCTGTGTTGCTCTGTGGGAGGATAAGCCCCAACAGGCAAAAGTCAAATGCTCTTTTTTTTTTTCAAATCTCAAGGCAATTTAGTGTAAGCAAAAAGGTGCTACAGTCATAAGGAAGGTGTAAGTCATCACAGAAGTTAATGCCTTGGAATCCTGAAAAATGAGTTCTGGCAAAACTCATACCTGCTGCTGTGGATATGCATGTCCTCATCTCTCCACCCAAGCTCCCTGTCCCTGCCTCCAAGCAGGAGCTCAGAGAGCATCGTGTGCCTGTGCCTGTGCCCTCCCTGTTCTAACTCCATGTGGTTCCCTGGGGAACAAAGATGGACGTGCACCATTGCTCCAGCCCCCACAAGAGCCATGAAGGCTTGGACAGGCATCTGTCTCACTATCTCTGCTCCAGCAAGGGGTGACTTCTGGCAGAGAAGAGGCGCCAGCCACCAGAGTAAGGGCTGCTATCCCTTGAGCAACTGTAGCTGTTGCTCCTACATGTGTGAGTGGTGTCTGCCTCACTAGAGGCAGGTGTGTCTGCCTCATTAGAGCAATACAAGAGCTTCATGAAATACATCAACATCTTTAAAACAGTTTGGAATCTTTACAAAGAAGGCACTAGAGAAAAGATACATTTGTAATAAAAATTCACTGGGTAGCCAGATGTGCCAACATCCACTAGTCACCCTCGGAAATGATGTGGTGGAAGAAAGCAGCTCCTTGCTGGATGGCTTTTTCCAGATTCTCCAGCACGCACGCGCACACACACACACACACACACACACATACACACACACACACACGCACACACACTCATGCACACACATACACATGCCTGGGAGCTCCAAACCGCAGCTGGACAGGCCATTTTCTGGAGGGAGAAAACAGTCTGTTGGCCCTTCAGTCAAAATTGCCAAGCAGAGGAAGTTGCAATGAGTCCAGCAGCCTATAAACCAACTTCCATGTATGGTGGCACCTCTGGGAAAACCCTGGTGCTATAGTGGGATGGGAAATTCACCAGATGCTCCCAGCCTGGCTTGGTACTCTGTGAAGCAGGGACCTGGAGGCAAATTACTCCATCCCCTCTTTCTTCTTCCTCTGTCACTCCCAAACAGGCATATTCTGGCAGACTGAGAGGCAATCTAAGCTATCTAAGATGATGAATGATTAGTACTTATCTCTCTTTCAAGGATCCACACTCTTTTTTATTGGGGTGAGAGGGGAAGAGATGTGTGGCTGGGACCTTTACAAGTGCCCTTTGCAGACTCCAGGGTGATTTCAAGGGCAGCTTATGGCACAGGATATTGACAACAACAGAGCCCATCTTGAATACACACCCTTAACTCACTCTAATTTATATGCAGACCAAGCAGCAACATTATTGTTCAGCTGGGGGCATATTTAATTGCTGAATGTTCTGCAGATGTCTTGCAGGCTGTATAGATAAAGGCATTTAAGTTGCTGACTTATAACAGCACATCTTTCTTCTTTTAACATAAAAATTCCTATGTTCTTTGATGGATGTGGAATTTTTAGGACTGAAATCCTGTGCTAGTCCTTTAGAATATTTTAGCAAATGTTAAACTCCCCAACACTGTGAGGGAGTGACTAAACCCTGATACCTTTTCATTGGGGAAAAGAAAATGAGCTTCATTAATGTAAAAGTAGTGCTTTCCCATGATATGAAACTGAGGAAGGTCTATTATTGTTTCTTTAAACCCAGCAGTATGACTTGTCAGGCTCTAGCCAGACACTGAAGCACTTGCTTCGGTGCAAACAGTCTGCTCAATGCTGAATAAGATATAGAAGGAGTCAGAAGCCTTGCCCCAAGGTGACTGCAACCCAAAAGCAATTGTGCAAAGCATTGCTGGTGCCAAGGGTCCAGCACAGCTCCCCTTTACTGCAACACTATGAGGTGGCAAGAAATTCACCATCAGCCCTATGAACTAAGAGCTCTTGTCTATTGCTAGTTCATATACTTAGGGACTAAATACTGCATATTGTTACTGTTTTCTTTTTTTTTTTTAATCCCTCCCAGCTTTCAAGAATAATCAGATTTGCAAATTGTTGTCCCATATATTTTTTTAATGACACCTACAATGTCCTTTCCAGCTTGTGCCACACCAGGACACCTCCATCCTAGTGACATAGGTGTCTGACAATTTGTCAGGGAGATAGCCATAAGTTAGGCAGAAAACTGGACTCCATTAAAAAAACATAAAAGCTGGGAGGAGGCAACTTGATGTGGCATGGCTCCTGGCAATGAGGAAGCATGAGTGCATACTGAAGCTTAGAAATAGAAAGTGATGTCCTCATAAAAATATGGCTTTAGGCTGGTGTGCCACTAGAAATTCTTCTGTCAGTTTAGAATATTTAGCTCTAAGGGATCTCTACTTTCAAATGGATCTTTTGATGCAAAATAGGCTGCACAGACGGAGATAGTGTTGAAGAAGGGAGAGTTGCATTCACTCTCAGCTATGCTTGGTAAACTGAAGATTTTTTGATAGGCTTTTTGATCCCAAAGTACTGAGAGGGCAGGTGGGTTACCTTACCAGTGTGTTAGGTCTCCAGGTTCTTCTAACTGAAAACTGTAGCTGATGCCTGGGCAGCTAAATAATACTGAAAGCTTCAACACTGCTGGTTATCAGGGGAACCTCTTTAGCCTAATTTGAAAGCTCAAAGCTCCAGGCAACTGATTTTTTTTCGTTACAGGCTCTTTTGTGTGATGTTCCAATGCAGTATATCCAATCAATGATGCCATATCACGCAGAGTACCATCATGTGGATGTTTATTCCCCCTGTGTTTTGTATTTGACTTGTTAAACTGCAAGAAGAGTTCAGGGAACAAACAGGGGGGAAAAAATAAAAAGCAAACTCCTCAGTTCCCCTGCTGCAGAAATTTAAAACTAGCGAAGACACAAGCCTCAGCGCTCCAAGAGAAATGAAAAGAAGCGGAAAGTGAAAATATATACATATGTATACACATGAACAAAACATGAGCCATAGTCATGGCAATCTGGGCTCCAATGTGCCAAACAAAAGGGGTTATTCCTCCAAGCAATCTTTGTGTCGTAAAATTTAGGACACAACAAGGCTGGTTTATGATCATGATGTATATTCCACTATGAAACTATACAGTTTGAGTACAGTGAATTCCACTGGACAATTAGGGCAGGCTGGTTTGGGGGATTTTAATATTGCATCTTCCAGAAAAGGTAATGTTAGGGATAGTCTGGTCGGGGAGAAGGGGGCAAGATATTAATTCTTTCTTTATTCTGTAATTCCTTTCACACTTCATAATTTCATTCGGGAAAATTACAAGAATTGTGAAGATTCTTTCCACACATATTTTTTTAACACAGATAATGACCAGCCAGATCTTCAGATGAAACAAATCAGCCCAGCCTATTTCGCTTACAGTGTGACTGTGTAAATAAAGTGAAATTGATTTTATTTATTAGGATGCCAAAAATAAAAGTAAAAGCAAACAATTCATTTACAGAGGGTGCTGATGCCTTCTGAGGTTTTGGCCTGGAAGAGCAGGAGCAGCTTATGGAAACTCTGCCATTTTATAACACTTCTGATTTTATTTCTTGTGAGCTACTTCACTTTGGAAGAAAGATCTCAGCTCAACTCAAACTAATGCTTACATTAACTGTATGTTTTCTGTGTTTACAACATTTTATTTCCGGTCTGGTTTCTCTTGCAATTCTGTTCTGAACCAAGCCATAAACCTGCATTTCTGATGCTGTAGTCCCTAGTCAGTGAGATAACTCCTTGTCTTTTCACACAGTCACTCTCAATTAAGAACTCATATTTGTATCTTAATATCTGAGACAGTGGGGCAAATGGTCAATCAAAAGTGTCAGGCATCTGACAGAGACACGAGCTGTTTTCTTAGATCAGGAGAAGAATCCCTTCTTTATTGGCTTGATGGTGCTTAGTGACAGCTGATGGTGCTGATAACCTTATGCTGTCATTGACATGAGCCAGGCATGAGGCTGCTCCATCCTGCAGGACTGTAATCCTGCCATCCTGTATCACCATTACCCTGCAGCACTTACCAGGTAGCTGGATCTTACTTTTTTTTTTGAATCCTATAAAATAAAATCATCTTACTACTATTTAGACATTTCCATGGAAGCTCAACTAATGCTGCTGTCCCTTTCCCTGCATTATGTGTGAATATTCATAGTGAGTTCATGATGATTTGGTTGATTCCTGGAAGATGTCATCAGTGCAGCTGTGACAGGGAGGGATGAAGCAATGTTTACACATTCACATTGGGTGTATTAATCTAATTTACAAGGGAAGCTTTATGTAAAATTAAAGGTATTGTCAACTTAGTAAACAAATCACTGCTGGAGTTGACTGGGTGTAATCAGATGAGTCCTCTTTTCTCTCTTAAAGGCTTTGGCATCAGAGTAACAAATCAAAAGGCACACCAAGAGGTGTTGATCAAACTCATTCAAGACGAGCAAAATCTTCCTTCTTGTATCTACCTGTCTTACTCTCTGTATCCATATGGCTGAGATTTGTTTGTACACCTTCCAGTTATTTCCAATTCATGTTATATGTAAGCAGGAGATAAGAAGGTAAACTTAAGAAGGCAACAATGACCACTCAGGATACTCTGTTATACAGTGAAAAAAACAGGACTCTCCAGATAGAAAGCACAGAGAAAAACAAAGAAATGCATGATGAAGAAACAATGTGAGCCAGCTAACTTCCCATCCCAGTGAGGCTGAAAAGATGGAAAGGTCTGCCGAGGTTTGCAGGGGAACTGCAATCCCCAGCAGTCTTGAAAACTGTGCCAACACCTGCCAAAATGTGCCTGGGGCAACACAGCATCACCTACCTTCAGGAGTCCTCTGAAATCACACAGCCAAAACTAAATAAAAGAGGAGGGTTTAGGCATTCACACTGTGAAGGCACAGAGTATAAACAGGCACTATGAAACTGAAAGAAACCCCCAACCAACCAACAACAAACACGTAGGGACTGTGTTTATTTAGGCATCATAGTTGAGAAATTTATGAACCTAGGTGTGTTATAAACCCCATGCTCAAATGATGCAGAAAGTGATATTAGGAGGAATGCTTTCGATGCAGGAAAAGGTAACCTGGTACAGAATTGCCTACAGAATTCAGTATGCTAGTGACAGCAACTATTTTACCTACTCCCAGCTTAATTTGCATGTTCATGCATGAAGGGTTGGGAGAAGCATTTTTCCTAAATCTCATGATCCAGACATTCTGAAAGCACCAGCATCCCTACAAGCAAAATTTTTCCCTTTTGTTTGTTGTTTATCTTCACTTTGTGCTGGGGGAACATAATGTGCATTCCTGTCAAGTCACAAGGTAGCAAGTATGCTCAAATGAGTGTCCACCCTACCATAATGACAGAAATTACTAATTTTTCCAAATGGCAAATTTCAATTACCACCTTAATCAGTGTCATAACAATAGGGAGGCTGTAGGCCTCTTTTCATCAGAACATTTATACATGTGCTAAGTATCATTGCACTTAATGAGACAAGTTGCTGCCTAAGTGTTTAGCTAGTTCCATGACAATACAGGAACTGAGGAGCAAATATACTTAAGTCAGACCACTGATAATACAATTTCAGAAAATAGCATCTGAATAAAAACTTCTGAGTGTAAAGTTCAAGAGTGCAAAGAGTGCAAGGGAATTAGCAGGCTGAAGGGCAAAATAAAACTCTTCAAACAGGTAAATGAATTTGTAGCTATTATAGAATCATGGAATTGAATCATTTTGGTTTAAGATTATCAAGCCCAAACAATAACCCAGCATGGCCAAGCCCACCACTAAACCATGTCCCCAAGTGCTACATCTATGCATCTCTTAAATACCTCCAGGGATGATGACTCAACTGCTTCCCGGGACAGCCTGTTCCAATGCTTGACAACACTTTCGGTGAAGAGTTTTTTTTTCCTAATATCCAATCTAAACCTCCCCTAGTGCAACTTGAGGCCATTTCCTCTCGTCCTGTCATTTGTTACTGAGCGTGGGGACTGACCCCCACCTCTCTACAACCTCCTTTCAGGTAGTTGTAGAGGGCAATAAGGTCTCCCCTGAGCTTCCTCTTCTTCAGACTAAACACCCCCAGATCCCTCCACCACTCCTCATCAGACTGGTGCTCTAAACCCTCCACCAGCTTTATGGCCCTTCTCTAGACACACTCCAGCACCTTCCTGTAGTGAGGGCCCCAAAACTGAACACAATATTCAGGTATTGTGAACAGTCTCTCAAGGAGGAGCTGATTGACATTTCCATGAAAAAAAAAAAAAACAAACAGTAAAAAGTAATCAGAATCCAGCAGATCGAATTGCAAAAATTGAGAAGATGAGATCATCTCCAAATAGTTATCAGGAAACAGGTGATCTTCCATCACTGGAGATCCTATTACATAAAGGATGGCTGCCATCTGCAGTCACCCAGAAACACCCAGTGGCTGAGCAGGGTGATGGGCACTTGGACCTCAAGAGAGCCTTCAGGCATTCTGTGATCCAACTCAGCAATTTTAGACAATGGTGGTAACATATCTTCCTGCCTGTCTCCACAGTCTGCCCAGCAGTCTTTCTGATTTTCCCATTTTTCTTTAAAAAATAAATGATTTTAGGAAACTCAGTTGGAGAAAGCCATTGTGAATAGAGCATTGACTGTATAGCGCATCATTTGAAAATTAGGCAATGCAGAAGTAAGGGGCTTGTGCATAGCTTAGACTCTGTTGCTCACGGGTAGATGTGTGTGTGTTTATATGTACATACAGACATTCACAGAAGAGTATTCAGTACTACTGCTCCTGTAAAGGAGTTCTTGTAAAACCAAGTAATGTTTAAAACCTGAAAAAAGGTAGCACAACATATTTGTTTCCAGAACTAAAAGTAATATGAAATTGCAGTATGTTTGTTTCCACAAGGGTGGTGAGTGGCACACATCTATTTGTAAGTTACTCATTCCCTGAAGTGCTATGATAAAAAAGCCGAGCATTCATTACAAGGAAGTCTGCAACTTAAATCTTTCAGTTAGTAAAGTTTTGCAACTAAGGTAGTTAAGAATAGAAGATTTAAAACACATACATAAAAAGAAATCCTGCAGCTGTATAGCTAAGACCACAGAGGGAAGCTGTATTAACTTTACTTGAGAAAGAGATTGTGCCTTTGTGATCTTACATCATTTCTCACGGAAAGTTGGCAAGCGTGCAAGTTCCTTTCACAACCGTAAGTCATCTGCACCACTATAGTATAGTTAAGATGATTTATTTGGATTTCTTTCAAGCTTTTGACAAGATCCCTTACTTAAAAAATCCTGTAAAGGCTATACAGTAGAAAAGTAGTGTTGTTCTCTGTTGTAAAAAGCAGACTGCGAGACAGGAACTTCGGAGTTCTCATTGTACTTGCTTTGATCTATATGCCCTGCTCATAATACGCCTGACACGTATTCCTCCTGTGGCTTTGGGCAACTCATATAATCTCTCAGCCTTGCTTTCCTTTCTTGGGGGGTATTGCATGGATTAGTTAGTCAATGTTTGTAAAGCAGCTAAAAGTGTATTGACCAGATTCTCCCAGGGAAGCAGGGACATTCAGCTTCTTGGGAAGTCATGACCAATAAATTCTAAGGTGTGATACAGAAAACAAATACCAGAAGAAAAATGAACCCAGCCTTGACACAGACTCCACCTAGCTTAGTTCAGCTAGTTCCTGAAAAAGCTGCACACACCAACTTCCCTCCCACAGCTGTCAAAGGATCCCAGGACCTGCCCAGGGGTGACATCCTTCAGGTTTTGGGCTGTGGCTGGTGCTGAGAGAGAATGCAGAATGGATTACTCCCAAAGGGGACACTGAAACCTCTTTCAACAAGTGTTTGCACTAGTGAGCTGGCAGAGAAAAATAAACAGTGAATGAGTGACACTTGCTGATGGTACTCATTGTCCCATGTAGTTGAAGAGGATTGAGAAGCCTGAGATGAACTGAAAAGCATTGGTGTATCCCAAATTTGGGGATGACTGATGATCAAAAGAAATTTATCTTGGATAAGTACGAGGGAATAAACATTGGCAGGGTTTTCTCTATGACCTCATTGCTTTTACTTTGATTTAAGTTTGGCTTGATTTGCTGCACAGTCACAACCAGTATTTTTCTGTGTCTATCTGTATGATGGCATAGGGAAATAACTGAGGACTGCTCCTGTGCTATCCAACCGTGTGGGTGGTTTAGCTGGCCACTGAGTTAAAAAGGCAAATTGAGAACAAAATTCTTTAAAACTACTAGAAAAATCAAAAGAGACAGTATCATGGCCAGGCCATTGATAAGTAGCAGCAAATCACCAGGCAAAGGAGTATCTTCTCAGCATCTGTGACCTTTCCTGATCATTTTGGAAACTGCTTTTCCCTGTTGGCTGATGTCATAAGAGCAGCATTTTCTCCTGGGGAAGAGAAGGGCAAGGCACAGAGAGATAAGACAGCTTCGCCAGAGTCAGTGCATCTGCAGTAGTAACTTTTCACTTTGGAGTAGCTATTTATGCGCACAAGTACTGTAGCTGCAGAGAGAGGAGAAGGTAATCAACTGCTTTGACACACGTCCTACTCCTTTCTATGCACCAGCAACTATGCCAACTTCATCAAGTCACTGACTCTTTGCCAGCACTGTTTGCCATTATATCTGTCAGGGGAGTGTTCCTAGCATAGACGTGGCCTTGGCAGCAATGCTCACATGCTGATGTGTACTTACTTGTGAGATGCCTCATTTGTGCCACTTTGAACTGTCTGTGGATTTGTATTTGGTGATCACCATATCTTTTCTTTTCTAGGAGGTCCCCTTTACCATGGTTCAGAAGACTGAAGACTGGAAGAAATACCACAACAAAATCTAGAGCAGTCTAGCAGGGGGGACTTTTCTCAACATCTGTCTTCTGCTGGTCAGGATGGAGAAAGGTCGCCTGGACGTATGTAGAGGACTATTGCCTTTGCATGAACTATCACAGCAATTTTCAGTGACTGTGGCATGAGGGAGGGTTTTGCCAGATGGGTGTTTTATCCTGGCAGACACTTTCAGCCTCTGACATAGGAAATTATTGTGTTTATTTTCACAGGCAGTCAACTAAAATCCTCTTTAACTTGTAGGTCTCTTCATGACCCTCTAGCCGCTATGACAAGACGAGCAGGGCATGGATTAGAATATTGAATATTGACAAGCTTCTGGTAAGCCACTGGTTTTGTCCAAGAAATTAACAAGTAAGTATTTTGATGAGGTCACAAGGTTAACACCCCTGACTGCTATCATTACCCAAAAAATTACTGTTGTCTGTCACTACCCAGTGTCTATAGGTTTCTTATATGAAAAAAAGGTACAGGGACATTATTAAAAGATGAAAATTATCCTTATAAGTGCGGCTGGGATATATATGCTACATATGGAACCAAGAAGGAAGAACAGAGTAGCTTAACATTTATGCACCTTTCCTCTTTTGCATAAACTCATCCATCAAGTATGGCCAGAGTAGCCCAGCTTCTGTAACGCCTTGCAAACCCAGGAAATGACAGTGATGTAAAATCGGTATGAGGTGAAAAACTGCTGCTTTCCAGGAAGTGGCTGGGAGAAAAATGTTATTGATTTTAAAGTGGATTTCTCCAAATTATTCTAAACAGCAAAGTACCACTGCTTTCAAAGGATTCCTGTTTCAACAAAGAGAGGACAAGAAGATGCTAGCAACATCAGTTATTCAACGGTCATGTATAGTGTCAAAAGCATAAGGTAATTTCTGTCAGGCAGAAATCTAATACAAATTATAACATGCTTTTGTTTTGGAAAGGGAACGTTTCAGACAGTTGCTCTTTCTTTAATAGAAGGGTAGCGAGTATCTCCTTCAAATATCCTTATTACAAGATACACTGGCTCTACAATGAGTCTAGAAAACTAGTCTGGTTCCAAAATCTGCAGATTGCTCATTACATTCAGTATTCATAAGTTTAAAACCTTGGAAGACACTGTTTCAGAAAGGTGGATGAAGAAACAGCCCTGTTCAAATTCTGCACTTTGCCCTGTTCTTTATTCAGATCAGCTTCTTGACAATCCCAGACCAATATATGCACTCCCAGACCTTAGGCTATTCAAAAGACAGACACAAATCCAGATTTCACATCCTGAGGTTCTCTTGCACCTGTATTGTGTATCCCTCTGAAATATTTCCTCGGCTCAATAGGATGGTTTATTGAGTAGAAATTCATACTTCAAATAATGATACCATGTTATGCTGATATCACGCATTTTCTGGAGGAGTGTGTTTAGAAAAACATCTCTCTTGAAAAAGAGTGCTGTAACATCAATGTCAATTTTCTCTCTGAAATCTCATGGTACAGCTGAGTAACACTCCTGAGAATGGTGGGTTTAATGTTAAAAATCCAGGAGGGAAGGTTGTTGGTGTGTTTTATTATTTAACAACACCAAAAACCTCTGCTCCTTGTCTCTGTGTATATAGGTGTGCTCAGGGAATCATTTTTATAGGTAGGAATGCAGAGAGATTCTGACACCCAAAGGATGCGCAAAAAGATACACTAACATAAATTTCTATGGTGCCCTGAAGGTACTTCTGTTGTATTATAAGGGCTTCTCATGAGTGGTTTTGGCTCAGGCAATAGCACCATGGAGTAAAACTGAGTGTTTCTGGACTAGATGAACTAAGAATGAAGCAGATTATGCTACCTCTAGAAACCACATTTTCTGTTACAGGATACTAAAATATAAAATTTCCCTTCTCCCCCAACATACACAACATACACACACAAGTACACTTTACCCACTTTTCTTCAGTGTAGTCTTTAATTAGAATGAGTTGAGCAGTTAAATTGGAACGATCTTAGAGCAATTTGTACAATCTCATGAGATACGTTATCAGTTATGCCCTGAATTTTGCACGCTCTGTCTGAATGGTTAGACTGACTGAAGTTCCTTCCATATTCAGACCTGCTGGTTTTTCATATGATCCAGTCCAGAAAAGCCTACAGTGACCGTAAGAGTGCATTAATCCTTTTGCAAAGGGTACTGACTAATCTCAATAATTTGCAGTGGGGGGAGTGATTTCTGATGTGCTCAGGGGAAATCCAGTCAAAGTAAAAGACAACAGGAGCAGAGGTTAACTCAGACTTTTCTCTGCCCTCACAGAGTTGGTCCTTTCTCACCTATTTTGCAGCAAAGACAGGTTTTCTGTACAACAGAAGTCTGAAGGCAGGAAACAAAGCCAAAGTATCCTGTTGCGCCCCCGGAAAGCCTCTGCAATCATCAAGCAAGCAGAGGAGCTGCTTCTCAGGGGAAAGAATAACTGGGGAGAGAAGAGAAAAGCAGAGAACATCAGAGAAATGCAGAGAATTTCCCAATGTTCATTATAAATGCATATGCACATAGGAGGCAATGACACCAGGGTTCACATTTTCAATCCTACACGCTCAAAGGCAATATTCTAAGACCTTCTTTTTTTAATCTATCCACAAGTGTCATGATTCACTAGAGATCTTAGCATCTCTAGCTCCCATTGCTGGCTGAGGGATTTAGGGCTGCTGAGGGCTTCTGAGAGACACCCACAGAAGAGCCCCAAAAACCTGAAGAGAAGTGTTCTGTGCTACTCTGTGATCCCTCAATTACCTATACAGTCTGTAAGATTATCCATATCTTCACAAGGGAGCAAGAAACTCCCAGGAGATTTTAGTACACTAAAAATTGATGTTTCTGGAAAAGGGGGTTCACTCTGGGAGTTTTTGTACCAGTGATAAAATTACATAAATGAGCTTCATGCCCCACTCCAGTGATGCTGTTTCTCCTTAGAAGAGCTGCTCACAGACTCCGGTGTTATTCTCTGAAGCAGACAAGTGAATGAGCTTGGGGTACAAGAGATTTCGGTGCTGTGATGCAAAGAGAGACATTACCTCCTCTTACAGTGACTGGTAGGCTGAACTGTAACATCTGGGCATCTGAGGCCATAGCTAAGGGATCCACATGGAAATCCACCACTCCTTCAGTTTCTGTATGCATCTGCATTGGCTAACATGGGGACAACTGCACAACTAGGAATCGTAGTGGGAAGTGGAAATTGTTTTGTTCAGCTTCATTTTTTTTAGACTAAGAACATGAGTGCAAGCAGTACACAAAGACTATATGGAACCAGGGCAGAAGCACTTGTTGCTGCCTAAGGTCAGTCACCTTCTTATAGCAGACCTGATTTCCTGGTATTCTTACAAATGCAGAAAGGATGCTGCTGCTTAGGCTACTTCACTGCTTGGTATGGTTCACACTGTTCAATCCATTTCACAGCTAAATAACAAAATCTATTTCTTCAAATACTGCATCCAAACGTTACCGGCAATATAGAAAAAAATACATTATTTTTAACACTCCTTGGGGAAAACAAATCTGGAGAAATTGTTCATAAATCTCCTTCAAATGCAATCTAAAATCCTTTCTATTTTTCTAAAAGAAAAAAGAGCCACTGACTAAATATCTAATGCAGGCAACTGTTGCTAGCTTTGTATTTCCACACTGAGCGGATCTTAATATTTCTGAAACAAAAATGCAGCACATATGAAGCCCATAGACTGCAGGAGGGAAATTTTAAAAGAAGGTCAAGCTGACACAAGGGCCTTCCCGAGAAGAGCCCCTGTACTTGTTTCCAGACAGGATTACAGCTAAATCAGAAATAATGCCCTTTAGCAAGTGGACACATATGATCTGCAGCCGTTGGAAAACCTGCCTCTTCAAAAGCTGCAATTTTCCAAACTGTTAACATTGACAATGATAGGGAAAAACTACTACTACTCCAGAGGCTAATTATGAACAGGTGATGATTTGAGGAAAAATTCAGAAGTGAAATATTGAGCTCAGTTTGAGCTCATTAAGGTTGCTATTCAGCATCAGTAAAATGTTCATAATGCACAAACACAATGTAGTTTATATAGACCTGTTTAAAAAAAGATAACTCCAACTAAAATGGAACAGAATTTGGTTTAATGTGTTCTCCCTTTGTATGCAAATTACCACCAAGCAGTTACTAAAGATAAACGTTGCTAACTTATTTAGATATATGTGGCAGCCTGTATGGTTTACATTGATATCTTGTGAACTCTACCAATGTCAAAAACACATCCCTAGATCAGAATTTGGCCATGCCAGTCGTCTACTCAGACCTGAGGATAGGCAGTAAAGGCTGAGGATACAGCAAGCTGTGAGAAAGAAGCATAAGCAAAGCCAGGGTCATTTTCCACTTCTGGGGAAGTACTGTGGAAATGTTTAGTCTGCACGTGAAAGGAGATGCAGATAAGTACTTCAGTTGAGCAGTTAACATCGAATTCTTAGAGAAAACCTCCATTTTATTCGTATGTCTTTATATTTTTGGACCCCTGTGTAGAGGGACAAACCAGACTGGAGTCCTATCTTGATATGACAGCAGCCAAACTGAGACAAAAATATCTACCCAAAAGGGCTTGCAACTACCCCAGTGAGCATTTACCTTGTCCCACAAATGCGACGTGAGGCTTTAGCCCATGATTTTCTGACTTGGAGATGAAACTTTTTCCAAATGAGCCTTCTTGAGGCAATAAATAATTATTATTGTTTTTACTTCATAAAAAATACACCTTTTCTTATCTAGTGCTGAAATCATTTGATAAACTCTTTGCTGCAGGTAAAATAACAGCACAAGGATATTTTTCACATTTTTAGAGGATGCTCCATTGCTATTTTTCTTCACCTTTCACCATAATAGCCATTTGCCAGATTGAAATTAAAATTCATTCCTTTACTGATTTTTTTTTCTCTGTATTATGCAGGTCACTAATGAGTGCCAGGCTGCTGGCATGGCTTTATTTATTTATTAGAAAGAGAAGGGCAGTGAAGCATTTAAAAGTCACATACACAGAGCCATCAAAAATTCTTTGTGGTGACACACTGTAAGACAGAAATAAAGTTAGGTCAAGACAAAGGTGTACTGAACTTTGTAAACTGTTTATTTCATCTGGATTGAAAAATGAAGGTTTTCTTTGCTGTGTTTGAACTGACAAACCGTAAGAATCTTTAAGTTGTTAAACCAGCTTCAAGTACTTCAAAATGACTGTGCTCAAGCTGCATAACATTAGTAAGGGTTGCAATGACCCTGTTCCACACAAACCCAGTTGGGAAAGGCATACATGACTGAGGGAAGTTTTTCCTCTTGTGTTTTTTCCAGCGTATGGAAGAATATTAAAAAATGAAATTTGAAGATGAAGCCATGTTGAGTGCTTCTTGAGGCATATGGGTGGTTACTTCAAGTTTTCCTTGTAATTTTTGTCAGCCATTCCTGGTTAATTAACCTAACACATTTGTTCCCATTGTAACAGAATGACAAAGCACTCACAAACAGTGCGATTCCTATATGAGAGGTCCTACCATGTTATTAGGCTTATCACTTAAAGAGGAGAGCAAAGACAAAAAGAATGTATTGGGTTGGATGTGAGGCAAGAGAATTAGTCATTTCTTAGGCTGTAGCAGCTGCCTTAGGAGAAAAAGGCGATTGTTATATTTTGCCTTACTTTCTTTAAAATACTAAAAACATATAAAAACGTAATTGTAGGTATTCTCTGGATGCGTCTGGTTCTATTCAGGGGCTTTATCGGGCAGTTTTGGCCTCACAGCCTGGTCTTTCTCCTAAGAAATGTCAGCAAAGTCCCTGAATTAATGGACTGTGAAGTGCTTAGAAACATACCGTTTCACAAAAGTATACGGCGAGGATGTGACACTAATGGGAGGTGACCCGTGGGTTTATGACAAAATAGTCCACTCTAACAACGGCAACAAACGAATACAGCTTCTAGACACAGCAGCTTTGAACAAAACAATAAACAGTGGAGTGGGAGGTGAAGAAAGGTAGAATAGGGAAAATCTGATCAAGAATAAGATTTGTAAATTAATTGGTTATGCCTGGGTTTGTTATCTTCTGGAGAAGGAAGCTGCAAACTCCCGGATAGAGAAAATTAAAATGGCAAGGCTCTGTTGCAATTGGGTAATTGGAGAAAGTTAGTAGCATTTGGAGCCATGTCACATGAATCTAAGTGGTAAATTCCTGGATTTGCTTACACGATTTGTTTTCTTTTAATTTTGCCGCTTTAAAAAAAATATATATAATTTTTTTTAAAAAAAAATGCAGTGCAACTCCTTCAATCTTTTTGCAATTCTGCATGGTTGAACATTTGAAATGAGTTTGTGCATCACCCCCAGGCATTGATTCAGACTTGATTGGGGCAAAGCAGACTCCATGTGCTTATTTTTATACACGTCATTTGGGAAGTTATATAGCCAAGGGAACAGAAAATGTGTTGCTCCACTGCCAAATTATCCCATATCCCTCGATCAAAACGGGAGGTGATCCTAATCAACAAGTTGTGCGACCTTAGTGTAATGGCAATGTCGGGTCAACTCGGGAAAGTGAAGAGACAGATCTAAATACAAATAAAAAGAAAGAGAGAGACAGAAAGAAAGAAAGAAACAACCAACAATCCTTATAATTATCATCATCTGCTGCTTTTCCCTCTTCTGGCAAAGAAACACTCCATCCATTTGCAGAAATCGCCTGCGGAAACGTTACATCAAAACTAATCACAACGATTAAAATCAGCTTTTCTGTGCAAGAGGAGAGTAAAAAGCAAGTTGGAGGCTGGAATGAGACTGTTTTTTCCACCAAAAAAAATCCGAAAAAAATACTCGCGATATATATATATATATATATCTTTCTATATGCACGTTTCGAAGGAGATCAATTTTATGCCCGTGTGATCAGTTAATTTAATTTAACTTTTATTTCGGAGATTGATTCAGACTGGAGGTAGAGACATGAGCTAATTGTATCCTGATCCTTGCCTTGAGGGGTTTCAAAGCCCTGGAGCAACTATTCTCTGTATTTTGCTCTGTCTACCTTAGCCAAGCTATTGCATTTCTCTCTGGTGTAGCGAGGAGAGCAGACCGCTGCCGGGAGAGAGAAATATCGGAAGAAAGGGGGGGAAAGGGGAAAAAAGGGGGGAAAAAAAAAAAAAGGAAGGGGAGAAAAAAAAAAAGAGGGACACTTTGGCGGCTCCGATGTTCCAGGTAAGAGCTGCTTGCGCTTGTTGTTGTTTGCAGCGGAGGGTGCGGAGGGACTCGGGCGCCTCTCCCTTCCACG
>NW_008663563.1:0-232 GCF_000695815.1 Acanthisitta chloris
CCTCCCCGTCCTATCCCAGTCCCATCCCGGTCCTGTCATGGTCCCGTCCCGGTCCCATCCCGGTGCCCATCCCAGTCCTATCCCAGGCACGGCCCAGAGCATCCCGACCCCATCCCGATCCCATCCCGGTCCCGTCCCTGTCCCATCCTGGTCCCATCCCGGGCACGGCCCGGAGCATCCCGGTCCCGTCCTGGTCCCATCCCGGTCCCATCCCGGGCACGGCCCGGAGCAC
>NW_008663564.1:0-7379 GCF_000695815.1 Acanthisitta chloris
GGCTCGGTGCGGGAGGTGGGGTGCCTTGTCTAGTCCAGCCTAGGACTATAAAATACGGGGCAGGGAGTGCATATTTCTGCCCCCAGGTACCTTTCCACCTGCACTCAGAGCGCTGTGCTCCAAAGGCACCTGCGCTTAGGAACGCGTGGCGGGGCAGAGCAGGGGTGCACGTTTCCTCTGGTGTGGCCTCGGCTTCCAAAGCCGTAGACTGTGCCTTTGAGCGTTATTGCCACTGTTATCCACAGCTGCCTACAGTTTCAGTGCCGTGGACTTCTACAGATCTGATTTTTGTGGGGAGCGGAATTTCATGCACTGATTTCCAAATCATCTTCTGGCAATATATTCCAGTGTAATTATGCAGAAAGTAATTTCCTTCTTCAGACCTTTTGCCTGGGATATTGTTTTATGCCATTTTCTGATTGCTGTGACACATAATGACTTGCAGCTGCCAATTTTTCATATCCTTGGCAGTCATGATTTTGTGAAGCTCATTGGATCACACCAGCTTTCTCTCTTCCAGTTTGCATAGCTTTATTTAATTTTCTTCATATAAAAGGTATTGTATGTCTTTAAGCATCTGTTCTGCCCTTTTTTCTACATTCTTTTAGGTTGGTTTTATCATTCTGCAGTAGAGAAGCCAGAATTACATGCAGCACTGGGTTGTGAACACACAGTACAGATGTCTGCCATGGCATAATTGTGACCATCTCTTGTCTGTATCCATTTTTAACATTTGTTCTCCTTCTCTAACCTTCTAAAACCCAAAGCCAAACCTTTCATTAAACTGCTCAGGGTGGCTCCAGACGTGTCTCTTGAGTGGTAGCTGATTTTGGACCCCATGTTGTGGCTGTATATCATACACAGTATTTTTGCATTTATCAGGAGTTCACTTGTCATTATATTACCTGGTTTCTAAGAATCATGACATCTTCCTTTCATGATCAGCTTTTTTTTTGCCCCCTGAATAACTCAACACTTTTTTTTTTCAATTAGATGTACAGCATCTTGTGTAAATTACATATGAATATGTTCATGAGAACCAGCCACCCTTACTGGCACACGTGCTTTTCTCATTTCAGCCTTGAAACACTTACTGCAAATAAGATTAAATATTTATATAAATATTAATAAGACTGAAAATTTATGTTTATTTTCTGTAAGAGTTTTTGGTGAAGAATCTGGCCAGATGTTTTTTGAGATTTGAAACTGCTGTGCTGACCAGCTCACTAGTGCCTGTATGCTTACTGACTTTCCAGAGAACTTGGGGAAATATGCCTAAGAGAACATGGCTTTTCCATGCAGAAATAGTGTCTAGGGCTGCCAGATATTTACACGCTTGATTTCCTGGCCAGAAATATGCACAGACACATTATGTGATGCATAATTAGGCAGCATGGACCTTTCTAAAAAAGTCACCAAGCATATACAGGAGGTTTGTGGAGTGATAACAGGGAGTCAGGAACTTGCTGCTTGTTCACAAATGCAGAGTAAGCAGAAGCAAAACTCTTTGGAAGCACTGGGTTTGCTGCTTAGGTGAGCAGCAGTGCCACATGTGAAGTGTTCTGGTAGGATTAGGTATTCAGCATATAAGGGACTTGTCTTCATGTGCCCTGTGAAAGTGTTTGATGTTACTACTGTCTGGGTTGGTAGCCTCAGTTGTGTTACATATTTCAGGCAATCCTTCTGCTAGGACGTTTCCAGATAAAATAGGGTGAGTTTAGAAAATGTGGGCAGGCAATACCCCTTACCTAGATAACCCTGGCAGCAAAATGCAGAGAGGTTTGTTTATAGAAATGTTAAAAAGTTAGTGAAAGTGTGCTGTTAATACTTTGGGATCCACACATCTAAGAAGTATGTTATTTAGTGCCAAGGAAATGAATGAGGTGTATCAAAAGGAATTTTATTTTCTTTGTAGTGCTTTTATAGCATTAGCCAAAAGTTCAACAGTCAAAACCACACGGAAGATCAAGAAACAGTAGAAATGTTTAGTAGGAGAGCGTGAAAGAGTCATTCATGTTGGAGAGACTGTGGTAATTTATTATCATTATTGGACTAATTTCTTAGCATTGCAGACAAGTAATTCTTGGTTGAGTGCCACAAGGAACAGCAAATACCACATCATAGGAATACACATTGCTGTTTCCTAGAAGTCGTAATAGCCTTTATGTAACTTTTTCAGAACTTCAAAATGCCTCATTTCCTGACAGCTGTTCCTATTTTCAGTAATTACTGGAACATTTTTGCACATTCAAATATGCATTCATAGATTCTGAACCATATTAAAGTGCCTTATAACTCATTTTCCTTTTTGAAGTTGCTTTTTAGCCACATATACATTGAAGCTTTTAGGCAATCTGCTGAATAATTTAACCTGGTTATTTCTCTGTCAGGTTTGAATTCATGTTTAGGAAAGCTTGTTTCAGCCATAGTATTTTCTTCCCACTGTCAATTTCATGGAATTTAGGCTTTTGTCTGTACTTAGTCACATACATACTGCTACCTAGAACAGCAAAGGTTGTAAGTGGGTAGCAAACTCATTTATGGGGGGTGTCAGTACTACAATTCCTTGTTACTTTTCAGCACACAGGAGTAGCATAATCATTCTTTCTTACTTTCATCTTTTCCATACAGCGTTAAAGACCTGCATGCCTGGGAAAAATCTTCTTGAGCACTCTATTCAAACTTGTGGTACAGCAGTATCACTGAGCCCTTAGAAGCAATGAGAATCGAAATGTATAGTCACCAGTTCTCAAACAGTGTTCTGCATAATCTGAATTTGGTGGATCTGAAAGGATTTTTCATAAGCAGCACCCTTAGGAATTGGAGGACACCATGAATACAGACCAGACAGAAGGAGTTTCTTGCCACCTTGTGCATTGAAAAGTTTGGCCTTTTGTTGTGCTCATGTTTGTATTACTTTTGTTCTCTTCACAAAAATATTCAGGTGTTCTTTGATGTGAAGATTGGAGACAAAGATGTTGGCAGAATTGTAATTGGATTGTTTGGAAAAGTTGTCCCAAAGACTGTGGAGAACTTCATTGCACTGGCAACTGGAGAAGTATGTTTGCAGTTTTCTTCCACTGTGTACTCAAGTTTGGATTGGGAAGGCAGTACATGTTTAATGCTGTTTCAGTTGTGAACTGTTGATCTTAATTCACTGGAGCCTGTGCAAGAGTGCCATCCCTTAAGGCTGTGCCTTGGTATGTGTCCTCAGGTTCTTGGTTCACAAGATGTAATTATAAGGTGTAGGATATCACCACCTCAATTCTGTCCCTGCCTTGCAGATGTAGCATGTAGAGTTACTGTCTCTACATGACAGATACCAGTCAAACAAAGACAGTGGCTTTGATTACCTGAATAGTACCTGCTTTGTGGCAGTGCAGTCCAGCTGCATTCATCCGCACCTCAGTTTAATAGGTTTCTTGCCAGTATTCATATCCAGTGGTGTATGTTCTGTGAACTCCAGCCATTCAGACTTGCATGTTTTCACATGACTGTACAGGACTGGATATTTTATTCACTTAAAGAATTATTTAATTTTCTTAGAGAGGATATGGATACAAAGGAAGTAAATTTCATCGTGTGATCAAAGACTTCATGATTCAAGGAGGAGACTTTACAGCTGGAGATGGATCAGGAGGTAACGTGCTTTATATCTTCCAGGCTCCCTTTCCTTTGTTTGAATGTCTGCTGAAAAGATGGACAAATCAGTATATTCCTTCATTCTTTCAGCTCACATAAATGAAAAAGATAAAACAACCTGCATTTATTTTAGAGCATCTAAGTACCCTTCCAAGCATCTTGGAACGCAAGATGCAGTTACTTGGATTATCTGATTATAAGTATGTGTAGCTCTTCCTTTGTCCTCAATTTTTGCAGATAGCTCTTTTCTGTCTGTGACTTGTCCTGTTCAAGAAGCATGGCTTTCCATGCGGGGCTGCAGCCACCTGACCATCTGAGCTGCTCCTACAGCTGCCTGTCTCCAAAAGATGGATGTCTCCACCCTTGCTGTGCTCTGGCTTTGTGACAGCGCTCCTTCCCTGCGGCACTCACTGATTGCATGTACACCTGAGCCAGTTCAAGTCATCCAGCAGAAACCTAACCCGTGATGAAACAGTGAAAGCGCATAGAGGGAAGGCAGGTAGGGAAGGAGCAGGCTTTCCTCTCTGCCCTCAGCTCAGCCAGTTCTGAGCTCTTCTGAAGTGTGCTATGAGAGGAAATTTCAAAACAGGGAGAGAGAAATTAGGAAGTGAGGGTCATGCGCTCTCCCCTTTTTTTCCCTTACTAAAACTGAAACCACGAAATTGATAGTGGTGTGAGTTCTGGCAGTGTGTATCACTTCTCCCTCCTTAGTCGCCAGAAGCCCAGTTCAGTCCATGAGGGAGGGCAATCCCAGGGCAGCATCTCTTGCAGTGTTATGCATCCTGGCTTCATGTTTCTTCTCCTTTACATGCACAGTCTTCACAAGCTGCTACGATCTGAACTGTCTGCATGCAGTGTCATTGATTTCCCTGCTGGGATAGAATGGAAAACACACATTTGTTTTCCTCACAGTGAACAATGGGGAAGACTGAAATACCAGAGTTGTAGCATTATATAAAGGTAGGCAGCATTTATTTGCCTGCTAATACTGTTTATTGGGATAATATCCGATGGTGTTTGGAACAGTGTCCCTATTGTGCTAGGCACTGCACAAGTGAAGAATGAGACAGACAGCTTTCTCTTTTCAAGGTGATTGGTGGTTTAAATATGATGGAAATGTTTTCTGAGCTGTTTAGAAACATCAAAATCTTTGTCGTGGCTGTACAAATCCACACCAAGTATTTTAGTCTAACTTCTGTTTGGTCTTCATGTGTTTCTAAACATGTCTAAAGAAATTTTGTACTGGGAGGAAAATTTGTAAATACTGAAATTGTTACAAAATGCAGCAGCCTTATTGTTAGTGCCATAATTATGTACTTGACATTTGTTGAACAGGATGAAGTGCACTACTGTTCAGTGGTGTCTGTACGTAGGACCTTTGAAGGTACTCAGCTTGTTAAATTCAAAGGTTAAAGCATCATCAGCTTTAACCCTTCTTTCCTTGTATGTGGTGGTTTAGCTTACCTTTTTCTTTATATGGTTTTAGTTTCGGAATCACTGCTGATGGAACAGTGATGTTGCTCTGCTTGCTCAAACAATGAACCTTCAAGTCCTGAATTTATACTTTGTTTTTCCCATTTTGAACAAAGAGAGGTTTTTGTTTGGGTTTTTTTTGTAAGTTTGCTTTCTTCTTTTTTTGTCATAGGAAGAAGCATCTATGGAGAAAGGTTTCCAGATGAGAACTTCAAGCTCAAACACTATGGAATTGGATGGGTTAGTATGGCTAATTCTGGCCCAGACACCAATGGATCCCAGTTCTTCATCAGTGTGACAAAGCCTTCCTGGTTGGATGGAAAACATGTAGTATTTGGCAAAGTCCTTGATGGAATGGTAAGTTGAAAGTAGTGGCAAGATTCATACAAATTCTGCCATGTTATATCTGTATTGCTGTAACTGACACCACTGTAGTGCAAAACAATTGAGTTCATCTCGTATGGACATGTAGAAAATGACTGTGAAGAGCCTGGAACTGGACGAGATAGCAAACGGTGGAAGCTTAAATAATCCTTTTGGCTTTCACAGCCCTTATTTCAGACCACTAACCACTGAAATCAGCATGATACCTTTGTAGATTACAAACGGAGTAAGTTCAAGTCCTCCTTTCACTAATGCTGTTAGCCATGCAATAATTGTATTTCTGCAAGCTAGAATCTAATTTTGTAGCACATGCTAGTTATGGGTAACACTTTTTCAGAAGCATGTGAATGTAAAGCATAACACATGTATTCAGATCTGTTTAAAAAGCAAAAAAAAATCTAGTTAATGTTCTCAAACTGTACACAGCTGCCAAACTGATCAAAGGCTAAGTAGAATTTTAAGTTTAAAAATAGTATTTTCAACTGATTATACTTTTCTTTATCTGCTTTTCCTTTTAAATTACTCTGTGTTTTGAAATGAATGGGGAAAACATGAGCTGAAAAGTTTTGCAGAGATTTAGGCAGATTGACTACCTGGCTTTGAATATTTGTTCATTAATCTGACTAAATGAAAATCTATCTGAATTTTGTCCTTTAAAAAGATTACTTTGTTTCATTGTCTAGCTTGAGGCCAGTAGTTTACCTGCACCTGTCTGACTAGAGGGCATGGTACCACACTTAAAATCTGTATGTGTGTGTTACACTAAAGGTAAAAGCAGTAACCAGACTTGTGGATCCATAGTTATGCTGTACAATTAGAAAAATAGTTACTGCTCGTCCTTTCTGGTCTTGGATTCACTTTGTGCTCATGTGCTACAGATAGAACCCTGTGTGTGCTGGGTGGATCAGCAAAATGTATATTTTCAGTTGCCCCTTCATAATGTTATTGTTGGATGAAAGTTTGTATAGAAGGGCAAGCAGCCTTCCCTGTGCTTCTGTCGACTGTGTGTGGGTTGCAGGGTGGCATAACTTTTAACAGGAAAAAAAAAGCCTGTGGGAACTGAACAGAGTAAAGGTCTTTGTTCAGAAGTTGGTTAATAAACAGTGATGCTAGGAGGACTTAGTTGTTTATATGGTACCAAACTTTAGCCATTGGAATTTCTTTGGCTTAACTGAACTTGTTTTTGTTTAACAGTCTGTGGTGCACTTGATAGAACTCCAGCAGACAGATGAACATGACCGGCCCATTCAAGACTGTGTGATTGTGAACAGTGGCAAAACAGCTGTAAAGGAACCATTTGTAGTTGAAGTAGATGACTGGTGAGACCAACAGTCAAAGTTAAAAGTAAAATTTCATCTGTTTTCTTAAATGCCTGTTTTTGACCAATCTCAGCTATCCATCAAATTTTCTCCTTCAAACATATGAGGCTATATTTAGGCAATACTTATAATTTGCCAAACGCATAAAAGGTATGACCATTTCTATAACAACCTGATGGAACTGTCACTCCTTGAAATTCAAGACATATCCCACTAATTTCTAGATCTTACAGAAAAACTCTTTCATGAAAAGTTGTAGAACTAATTCTGTTTTTTCAAGGTTTAAAATACAGTTTTTTGTTCTCTTTGGAAATGTTAGCAATATTTGTTTCTGCCTTTTCAACTGAAAATATTTTCTGTAACAGTACCAGCATTTTTAAAAATAAAAAAAAAGCAAAATACAGAAGTGTTTTGAATAAATAAACTTTGATTTAAAATAAAAAATTAAGGGCATTTTTTATTTCTTCACCCTATCCCCAAGGTCTTTTTTCTCACCTCAGCTGATTCTGTAGAATATGCAGAGGGGATTTTGCTTTCCAGGAATTAAGGTTGTAAGGTTAG
>NW_008663564.1:7404-11699 GCF_000695815.1 Acanthisitta chloris
AGTGAGATAAAGTCCCTGCTGTCTTTCAAAGAACCACAGTATTAGATACCATCTTGTAAGCAAGAATGAGCAGCTTCTCTGCCTGTTACTGAATAAGGTAATCAGAAACTGATTAGAACAGAAGTCCTTGTTTTACAGCACAGTGCATTTCGCAACACCTACTCAATGTTACTATAAAGCTCAAATGCATTTTCTTGCAGTTTTGTTGTATGCCAGAGATGCAACTTTAGGTTCATTGTGTTTGTGATGCTTCATAGGTAACTGTTCAGCTGACAACTTAACTTGTGGCTGTTAAACAATGTCAGTGTAAAGTAACATGTGGAGACACTTGTGTTAATTAAGTTCTTTAATGACTTACATAGTACTCCACAGGAAACGTGGGTTTTTGTCATTTGGAGCTGACAGTGTCAGCTCAAGACAGCCTCAAGACAGGAGCTGATACCAAGATCTTGTGAAGGATTTGTCCACCTGTAGAGCAGGCAGCATACCACTCTTTGTAGTGACTAGTTTCCTGAGGGGAGTCCTGGAGTCCATGTGAGGTAAGCAACTTTGAGTGGTGCAGGGTAGGATCATTTGCTACAGCGCAGAGCTTGTAGGCACCTACAGGCATGCCACTTGTAAGGAAACAGGAAAATGCTGTTGGCAGGGATTTACCCCACGCCCTCCTGACATGTCATTTGCAGTTACAGGGATGCTCCTGCTGCTTCATCATCCTCAGCTCTGAGGCCTTTTCTGAGGGTAAATACTGACACTTCTTTTCAGAGAAGAAATCCTGTGAAAGGATTACTGTCCTATTTAAACAGCTAGAGGAGAACTTTGCCAAGGGCCTCTGAATTTGCCTAGTGCTAGGCAATCAGACTTCCATTTTACACCCGTTCATTTTTCTTTCTATTAACTGCTGAAAAGCAGCACTGGGAAGCAGGGTTAGGCAGCAGGAGTGTGAATGCCTCCGACTCCCATGCCCAAACAGCCTTCTGCTGGTGGCTGAAAGCTTTCCTGGAGATTGATCCTGCAGACAGCATAGAGTTCTGCTACCTGAACAAGTGCTGCAGTCACAGGCCTACCTTTTATCCAGGTCTCAGCTTTTCACTCTCCCCATGTGGCTTCCAAACAGATTAAGCAGTCAGAGGAGGCAACCCTTGTGTCTTCAGGATTAGACATATGTTCATGCCAAGGTTTGCCATTGCTGCTTTTGTGCAACAGTCCCTTGTGCTGATGACCTAAATGACTCACTGGCTGTTCAACTGCACTCGGTGTTTTTCACCAAGTCATAGACTTTTGTAAGCCTAGCATGTTCAGGTGGTGTGGTGCTGAGAGTATTAAATGAACAAGCACACAGGTAATTTCTCATACTTGATGTGGAGTCATCTGTGAGACCTATCTCTGAATGCAGAAGCTCAGAGAAATGTCTTGTGTCAATAGAAGCGCCCACAAAAGACACTGGGAATGGTTTGTTCATGTCCTTGTGATTTATTTTGTAATGTCCAGTAGTGTACATACAAATTTCCAGTCAAATCTGAACACGTATATATGTATCAGTTTTAGTTTGATCATAATTGTAATCATATTCTTGCTTTAGTTTACCACAGAGTCTTATGCTCTGTGATTTACAAAATGTTAGGATATAGAATACAGTCTGTAAGTTGATGTGGAGGGTAAACACACGCACAGGTTAGATGTTGTAACTGAATGGAGATACATAAATGCTATGTAAAAGCTCCTGGTAAGTAAAATAATTCCCACTGAAATCTTGGAAATTTCCCGAGAGAGCGCTGTGCGTTTCAGAATGTGAAAGCATGTTTTCCAATTTCTCACACACTCTCTTCAGCACTTTTAATCCATCCAGTGCCAGCAATGGGTAATGTGCTGGAAAAATTCCTGGTGCAAAAAGTTTAGTGTTTGTTATGATATAAATCATAGAAATAATTAGTAAAACTTTTCAAAGGTTAGTGTAATTCAGTGTATGACTTAGAACGTTTAGTGTAAAACAGCATGTCACTATGCAGAAGGTATAAGTAACTTCAATACTGTTTCTTCCATATCTCTTTTTTTTAAGCAGCAATTGTAGTGACAGTGATTTTATTTAAAAAGATATAATGCTTGAACTTAAGCTGAGGTCGTGCTTCTTGCTTCTGAGCACAGTTTTCACGTCACAGAATTTCATTCCTGTTAATTCAATTAAACATGACTCGGAGACTTGCTTCAGCTCCTTTTTGCCACACATTGCTTCTACCTGGGCAGTAAATGAGGATAAAATATTCCATGTAGAATGCCATCTATAACTACGTTTGGAAAGTCATCTGAAAAGAAAAAAGAAGAAAGAAACTTCCTTTCTTATCCAAGTCAGTACAATATAAATGTTTTTGTGAGACTTAACTAGGTAAGGCCTCGTATGTTTTGGGTTACTGCATCACTCAGGTGTTTATCCATGTTGGGAATGTGCTATTAGTAATGCTGTTTCAGCACTAAAGCAACGTTAGTGTAGCACTGGGCATTGCATGAATGCGCTGCCAGATTTGTAGCTTATTGATTTAAAGGGATGTTCTAATACTTAATGCTGCTAGGCTCCAGCTCTTTATCTGAATCTTTTCTCACAAGGAAGATGGATTACACTGGCAATTCAATTTCTAACAAAATCTCAATATACTTGAAGAAATTCCAAGATTGCTACTGGGAATACTTCAAAGCTGTTTTTTCATTGTGGTTTACTGCAATGTTTAGACTGAGAAGACTTGAGGATGCCTATACAGAGATGATTATTTGAGGCAGGAAATTTTCTGGTTGTCTAATCAGCATAAAATGTCCCATGTTACAAGAAGTCATCCTATAATATTTGAAGGAAAAAGACCTATTTTGTTACCACAGATGCAGAGGAAATTGTCAGTTAATTTTCATGTTCAATTTGGCATGAAAGAGTTACCTGGTAGAACACAGTAATAGATCCAAGCAAAGGAATGACAGGATGTATGTTACTGAAGGGAAAACATTTTTGAAATGCACCAGCACCTGAGTTTTTAGTGAAAGGTTTACTTATATCACCAGGCATTAACAGAATTTCTCATCACATATTATGACTTTAAAATTGCTAGTACACTATCAGATTATTTCTGATAGAGAAGTTTCCACACTAATCAAGGCTTTCCTTCAGCTACCAGCCCACAGAATATTCACACAGGGCAGATCCAACTTTTATAAAAATCACTAGCTGCTTGGTAAATTAAATCACCTGATGTGGCTGGGAGTTAGGTTGTGCCCCTAAGTCTTTCATAAAAATAATTTTGAAGGTAAAAATATTAAGCAAAAAGTAGATTTGGACTCTGTAAGAAAAAAAATCCTTACTAGCTTAAATGCGTTATTTCATTGGTATTAATAAGGTGATTCCAGCATACTGAAGATCTTACAGAGATATTTTAGGACATTTTAATGAACTGCAAACTCCACTGTAAACAATACATGCATCATTCTCCCCAGCTTCTCATAGTAAGTCATAACTATAAACAACTTGTTAATGTTTTGAATCCAATAATAATTCCTCAAATCCTGTAAGCTCAACTGTCTCAAATCACCCTGGCAGAATAACCCTATGCAGTTGTCACTAATATTATTGAAAAATCACTTGTAAGGACAATCTGATGCTTTCCTTCTAAATTACATGCTGCAGTTCCAGAAACTAGTTTTTATTGGTTCTTCTACATCATACAGTATATATAGGAAAATAAGGATTGATTTAAAAAATGATACAACTTTACAGCATTAGATTTACTGTGAGTCTTTGTTGCTTAAAAAAACCAAGCATATCAAATAAAGTTAAATGTATAAATATATCAAAGCATGGTCTTGCAGATCTGTGATACTTACATGGCTTAAAGAATTGTCAGAGCAATTTTCAAACAAGTGACAGTAAATCTCAAATTCCATTTTTTAGATCCTGAAGTATCATCTTTGATTTGCAGCATACTGGGTCTTACCTTCATTCTAACTCAAAAATGTTACATTTTTTCACCCCCATACCCTTACACAAAAAGTGATGTGCATTCAGACTGTTAGATACTTCATGAAAAAGAAATCGGAAAATCATTGAGGTTTGTAACTGTGAATCTTAGTCTTGGAAAGTTGTCTTGCAACAGTGCTGAAAGCCTGGTCATTAGAATAATGGCAAGACTCTATTTTATACAGACAAGTAACAGTGCCATGAGAGGGTAAAAATATTCTTTGAGTATTGTGTTCCAGAAATAGCTATTTATTTCATTTAAAACTCACACTATTTCCTGTTTTATGGAAATATGTTAACACAG
>NW_008663564.1:11711-34491 GCF_000695815.1 Acanthisitta chloris
GCAGGATAGACTTCTGATTGAAACAACTGTCAGTTCACCTTCTTCAAAGAAAACATACAACAAATAGTTATTTGCTAATGGGCACTTACTTTTGGTCATAGGTAGAACAACCTTGGCTGTTTTTACAAAGGAACCAGAGTCTAACAAAGTAAGAACTGACTTGAGAGATAAAATTTTAGAAAGCTCATCTATATTTTCTCTGTGCTGCAAACTAAAAACAAAACAACTGTCAGTTCACCTTCTTCAAAGAAAACATACAACAAATAGTTATTTGCTAATGGGCACTTACTTTTGGTCATAGGTAGAACAACCTTGGCTGTTTTTACAAAGGAACCAGAGTCTAACAAAGTAAGAACTGACTTGAGAGATAAAATTTTAGAAAGCTCATCTATATTTTCTCTGTGCTGCAAACTAAAAACAAAGAAGAATTAAAGGCAATTGCAAAAGTTGTGCAAAAAGTTTCCTTCCTTCTAACTAGACCTGAGTCAACTAGTAGGGCCTTTAGACTTGTGACTTGGTTTTCTTTTTCCTTTTTTTAACCACAATGCACATTCTAATTTGTGTTTTAATTTGTTAAGTTAAAGAATAACTCACAAACAAATTTGATGTTTTAGGGTTTTCAAATACAAAGAATATCCACCTGCCACATAAAATTCTAAACATTGTGGGTCAAGGCCAGAAAATGCCTTGGCAAAACCCTGAAAAGTACTCTGTTTCAGATGTCATTAATGAGGCCTACTTAATATTTAAACATCTTACACATTAGAAGAGGCTTTTATCTTAATCCACGAGAAGCACTACTTGAAAGAGTAGTTACAAAATTCATTACAAAGCTCCTAATGATTTCAGGAAACGGAAGCTTAGCCTTACTTGGACTACATGTTAAGCAAGGAAGATAAATATCATCACAGAGCTGCAGTCTTTCGAAGTAGAACAAAAAGTTACGTGTGGACTGAAGACATTCATTAAGCACCATCTCTAGTTTTCAGGATAATTGTATACGACATCCATTTTCCCTCTTCAAAATGGTATGGAACTAAATGATGTTCATAATTTACATTTGGCTCTTGAATAATCAAGTATGTGATTAGGAGGAGCATTAAGCAGTACGATTACGACATGCAATGTGGCTCGCTCTAAATATTAGTACAGGCAGCATCTGGAGTAACCTTTAAACAGAGGTAACTCTGTGGGTGCTTCTGCATTACTGTTGTCACTTGGGTCAGAAGTGACCTTGTGAAGGGACCCTTTCCCCTTACTGTTCTTTGGTTCATCGATTTTGTAATTTGCACTCCAGCCTCAAATGGACATTCAGTCCACCGTGACCAGCCTAGTGCTAAGTCAAAAATTAAACAGCCCTGTAATGTGTCTTCCAATGTGGACTTTGATCACACACGACCTCTGCTGTCTCTGTTTCATTCTAGCACTACACCTTTAAGTTCAGTAATGCTCCACAGGACCAATACTGTTGGGCCACACTACTTGCAAGAGTGGACATTGCCTGCAAGAGAGACTATTTAACCCTCTCAAAATACATGAGCCTTGTCCCTATGGTTTTGATAAACAGTTTGAAAAAGCAACAGTCATAAAATGGTTGCAGCTGGAAGAGATGACTGGAGGTTACGTGGTCCATCCCCTCTTCAGGCAGGGGCATCTAGAGCCAGTTGCCCAGGACCATGGCCAGATGGCTCCCAAGTATCTCCAAAGATGGAGACTCCATCACTCTGGGCAGCCTGTGTCTAGGATTAGTGAAAAAGTGCTTCTTGATTTTTCTGATGTTCTAGTCCTATCACTGGGAACCACCAAAAAGAGACTGGTTTTGTCTGCTTTACACCCTACCTCTGTGTATTTATATACATCTTGAAAAAATCTCAAGGAAGTACATTCCATTGGCTAAGAAACTCCAAGCAAAAAAGTTTTATTTCCTAAATTCACTCTTAGAAATTTAATGATTTTCAAGGCACTGTGAGAATCTGACTATTGACTTCCACACAGTATTTTGCAAAATCAAACAAAATACAGTATTAAGAAAAATCTTAATGTGCAGCTCAGGGAGAAAATTCTATCTTGAAAGCATATTACATTTTCTAGTTAAAAATTCAGTAGAAGTAACAGTTCAAGCAAGTAAAATGACAAAATCAGGAGGAACACAGAGAACGGTGTCTTTTTTTCCTGCATACACTTCATTGAAGATGGGGTTAAGTTCTCTAAATTAATAATTCAAAGAACTCTTTATTAAAAAAAAGAGGGTGTATAACAAGCTGTTTCAAACACTCTTTTGAACCATGTATTATGAGACGAAGGCTAACGTAAATGTCCTGTGAAACACATCAATTATATTTAAAGTATACTTTTTTCCCCTACTAAAGAGCTCTAGAGGTTATAAATGATAAGAAATAGTAATAATCTAAAAGGAAATACAAACATGCTTGCAGTAGATCGACTGGTGTTTAGGGAAAAAGCACTTACGAAGGAATGGGCCTCCAAGTTCAAATCCTTCAGGCAAAACAGCCCAAAGGGTCAACAAGAAAAGAAAAGCAATGATGTTCTTTGTCTTTTGATTTGAATTCTCAGTAGGTTTGTCTGAGAGAACAACTAAGAGAAAAAATTCCACCCTTTTATAAATCACACACCCCACTTAGTGTTTTAATGCTTTCTTACACAAGAACTATCATTTTATTGGCAGGTTATTAGATTTTGGACCAGTGTCATTTGACTAGGATGATATTAATAATAATGTGGTTTATGTGGTGCAGGGTCAGATCAGTAAAGTGCTGTTAACAGATGACAGGTTTGATTACCGTTGGCTTTAGGCAAGACATATGGATCCCTTAGGAACAGCAGCACAGGCTGGTGGGACAGTTTGCTGGAAAGGTCAAGAACAGGGATGTCAGTATCAAGGGACAGCAAACAGAATATTCTACAAACTAGCTTTTATAAAGTGAGGTGGTCAAGCTGTGGGCAGGCTCCATATCCTGAAAGCAACGCTTGCGGCTCCTCAGCAACACAGTGAAACCTTCAATGTGAAGTTGGAAGTGAAGGAGCTGCATCCAGGAAGTGTGGCTTGCAGCTGGCTCTGAGACCTCCTGATCCTGCTCTGCTCCCTTAGCCTGCTACAAGATCATCTACCACCAGCTGCCACATCTATGGGCTCTTAAGGCCACCAAAGAGATTCAAAATGTCACCACGTTCCTGCAGCCCCCAAAGTGGTTGCTGTAGCCCTCACCCATGGAGAAAAATCCCTTGGAAGCCCCACACAGGGCTGTCTCCCACTTTGGTCACAGTACAGACAGCCTGCCCCAGCCAGCACCGGCTTTTTCCCCTCATACATATGTGTTCCAAGTAGTGCAACCAGATACATAAAAAGCTCTATCAAATGCATAGGGGAGAACCCAAACCTTTAAATTTCTTCTGCTAAAATACATATATTTCAGACCTAGCAGTATTCTATTACTTTTGTATGGAATTTCTAAATGCTAGCATAAGGACACTCAATTCACAGTACCAATGGACAGGTATAGCTGAGCTGATGAAACTAGCTGTAATATTTAATAAACACATCTAATTTTAATGCTAAACTACTGCTAATTTGTCAACTCCAAGGAACAAATACAGTAAATAACAATAATTTCAAGTAGTTTATTAATCAGGTGTCCTAGAAAGAACAGGAATTAAGCTCACCTTGATTCTTCAGATTCTGTTTCATCAAAAGAGCTGCAAGTAAAGTGAGAGGAAACTTTGGTTACAACAAAATTAATTTTCCAATTAAAAAACCCAAAATCCTTTAAGAACCATCAAAGGGAGCAATCTTTTTCTGGTCTGTGGCAGCATAATATAGTTTAATGAAATGAATGTGGGAGATTGTATCATTTTACAACCACCACTAAGTTGGAAATGACAGCATCCACTTTACTGTAACAGATTCACAAGCATTTCCATCTACCTATCCATGAAGTGTTAGGGTGGTGTCCCACTAAGGATACTGGCTGATGTCATTAACTGCAAGTGAAAATTACAGATCTGTTGGCTTCTGAATCACTCTGGACACTGCCCTGGGCCATAGATACCTCCAAATGCAAGAGGGCCTCAAAATTATCTCAATATTTTTCAGGTTGCCTTTTTGCCACTGCAGAAGCAAATGGCATCCCTCAAAGTGGAAAAGGGCCATGTGGCTTTCTGGTGGGGAAGTTCTGGTAACACTTCTGAACTATCAACCATGTCAGCATGCATAGCAAAAGAAATTCTCCCTACAAAGCTCAAAGCTGCAGATGGCAACAGAGCTTCCAGTTATGCGATTTTGGCTATTTCTGTAGTCATTACACTATACTTAAATTTCCTTCTGCCACTTTGATTAAGAATCCTTTCAAGGGGAAGCACAATTGGCTCACTGGAGTAGATGCCATCAGAAAGGTGAAAGACCTTATTTTTGAACACATAGAGGGAGATCCTAAAATGATCATAGAATTAATTTCTATTTTGTGCAGATACAACCACAGTAAAACACATGCAAAGCCTTTATACACAATTTCAGTGTTTATGAATATCTTACATTTCAGTAGATACTTCAAGATCTATGAGAGAATCGTATTTTTCTCATCTAAACTCTCCTTTGCTTTCCAAGAACATTACATTAAACTTCAATTCGGTCTCTGAACAGGCTGGATTTATTTTACGACCTTTTGGGGATATATAAACATACTTAACATGAACCTAATGCCCATTTATTTTACAGTGTTAGAGTTGGCAGCAAGACCATTTTAAGTCAATAGAATTGCATCAGCACCAAGGGGATATGGGCCTTTTGGCCTCCATGTATTTTTCAGCAAATGAGAGCTTACCCACAGCTTTCTGCTTTTGGCAAGGTTGGTACATGGCGAACGTTCAGAAAATCAAGAAATATTTTAGGGAGCTCTTCGTTTTCTAAAATGACTGTCTGCAAAAAAAAAAAAAAGAAGGCACAAAAGAAACCCATATTTTAGAAGGATTTTAGATATTTCACACTTCTATTTGAGCTACCAAAACGTTTTCCTCTTGCAACAGTTTTCAATTCTCTGTTTTTTACACCTATTTTGGAATGCTTCATTTCAATAGGAAAACCACAGTTCTTGATGAATCGCTTAAAAATACATTCAGCTTATGCTACTACATTCTTTTTCACCTGCCATCACTGGTGCCAAGTTAGATGCTTCTCAAACAGAGATGTCTGATTCTGGAACTAAGTTACTGGCACACTCATTTATGAATAAAATTCTGTTTATTTAAAATACAAAATATAGCAGCCTCAGCTCAGTGCTTTCATGTTCACCTCACAGAAGTCTCCCATCTGGCATATAAGTGAAAAAAGGAAGTGTCCACTTTGTGCAGTTTTATTAATGCATGCCTTGGTAAATCATAACAAGGGAAACTCTTTGCTTGGCTTGACAGGTCAGTTTACAACATACTCCTTGTGTCTGCACCAATGGCCCCTAACGACAAAGCTCCGACCAAGGAGCTGCTGGCTAGACCTGCTACATTTTTCCACATCAATGACATAATGGCCACAAAAAGGCCAGACTCCATCCTCTGTTTTTCTATTGATGAGATGATTTACAATGTTCGCTAAATTAATTACAAGTACACTTAAAAATATGTACCAAATAAATGAGATGCTAAGGTGCATGTTCATCATGAAAGAATGACTTCTAAGGGAAACAACAGATCTCTGGCAGTTTCACAGAAGCAGACCAAAAATAATTATTGATCTTTAATTTTCAAAAGGCAAACAAAACAGTTCATAAATTCAACCAATGTCTCACCTGAAAGATTAAGCCCCTACGTCTTTACTATTCATTCTGCCATACATTCTGATAACATGTACTTCACAAGCAAATGAAAGCCACAAGCTCTTCCCTAAAGAGCTTTCCTTCATACAGGCCTGATCCAAAATGCATGTATGTGTGGAAGAAACTTCACTGGATTTATAAATGAATCAACTTGTACAAGGAAAGCTATCCACATTCATCCTTTTTCATTTTCACACCCTATGTTAGAGGAAACAAACATAGAGAAGAACCAAGTCTGGTGATGGGAAGAAACATTACTTGGCTTACATTCAGGAGGTCACTTACTCCTGCATGTGTATTCCTTTATATTACAATATCACAAGGGAGACACAATGGTATGTAGAGGACAACAGGATCAAAAAAAAAAAAAAAGGTTGGAAGACACATGTAGAGGTTATCTTGATTTTACTGCGGGTTTTATAGCAAATCATTTGGTTATTTGTGTAAGGAAAACCTGCTTAGTATTATATTACATTAGATGTGAATGGACTTAAAGAGAGAAAGACATTTGAAAACAAAGATGTTTGAGAACTGGTTCTTTTTTCATGTTACATATGCAAATCTGAATTCAGAGTCTACACTTCCTCAACAGCTGAGGCCATCGCTAACACATCGAAAAAAGGACAGGGAAAAATGCTGCTTTCGAACTTTTATGTTCTAGATTTTAAGGGATATAACAAACAAGGAGGTCTGAGATGCTGCCAAGTGTTAAGCCTTTCAGTTCACCTCTATATGAAGATGCTGCATTAAAAAATGCCACTTCGTTTGCATTCTGCAAAATCAGCACTCTGCTGCTGCAGAATTTATCCTGTTCTGCATTCAGGTTATGCACAAAAGGAGGGGTAGAGGTGGATGCATATTCAGAGGGTGTGTGAACCGCATAATAATGCATATCACTGGCTCAAATAAAACCATCTGACTAATTATATGCAATGAAGAACCACAAAAAGTTATATAAAGATGTTTAAGGGCATCCAATGCTTATATGCAACCTCATACTTAGACCTCCTGACAGATTTTCAGAGAGTTGAGCTGCCTGCTGAGGTTGCTGAACGGAACAGGGAAGAAGAGAAGGATACAGCATTGTATAAAAGGAAAACTCCCGACAGCTCTTACAAACCTATTTACTTTTACTTCCATTCACTCCAGATTAATACCTATTTTTTTCTTTTTTTTTTTTTTTTCACCACATGCATGAAATCAACCAAAGCCTTGCTAACCCCAGCCCAACCAAATACATTTCCCCAAAAGATGTAAGCAAATAGCATCTATTTTAGTGTGTTAAGCCATGCAGTTTGTTAACTGTCAATTAACCCTGCTTTGGTGATCACTAAACTTGAGAACATAGAATATGCAGAGAAGCTAAGGCAATTTTACACTGTACTGGATTTGGATGCTGCCTCTGTTGATTAGGAATTCTGTCATTTCCAGAATTATATGAAAGGAGGAATGACTGCACTGAACAAATAAGGATTTTCCAACTATGTAATGCAATTTGATGTGCATTTTAAGCATCAAAAAATGAAAAAAAGAAGGTGCAAGTTAATGTTACTAATAAGGGGGCAAATTATCTTCTGGCTTGACTTCATTGGCTTTGATAGGTGCAGCACATAGTCTTGCCATTCAAAATACGTGGAGGAAACTAAAGGCAAAGAGAAAAAAACCCTGGGAACAACAACAAAAAACCCAGCCGCAGTGGATTAGGTGTGTCAGTCTAGATAGATTTCCACTTCTGGCACAGGCCCAAAGCAAATGTCTAGAAAAAGATGCAAGCGTTCGCAACTTCCTATTTAAGTTTTTCAAAAAATACTCTTAAATCAGAAGTAAATGTTATCTCAATTGGCTTAATTTACCTGGAACAACCTATAATACAACAGATCTTTTATTTCTTTCTGACAACTGGTAGGAAATGCATATTTTGCAAATTCGATGCTCTTTAAATGACAGCTGAGAAGAAAAGGATCCATCAGGTAAAGTCTCTCAACCACTATCTATAATTTGTGATGTAAAATGCTCGACTCTAGCATTTGTTCAAGCAGATACATGGTATTGCCTTGTGAGCGTGACTATCTCCTTGTTTGTGCTGCCATCAGAAATGTCAATGTTTTCAAAGAAATAAAAGCTCACAATTAGTTTGTCTGTAATGTGAATTTCTATTAGATCCAAATTCTATCAAGATCATAGCAAGGAGTTTCAAATACGGCTCTCAGGGTGCTAAGTAGACTAATTTAAGAAAAAATCCAGCATGTGTATTTCCTTCCTGAAATAAAAAAAAACCCCAAACTAAAACACGTAACACAAGCTCTAGCAAGTGATTTGGGAAGTGACTCCAGAAATACATTTTTCAACTCATTGATTTCAGCTGAACTAGGAGAATAAGTGCCATATTTTCTTAGAAAATTGTAAAGGGTGTTTATCTGTTTCTGTCACACTTTAATGAACTACACTGTGCTTCAGGAAAAAACCCACAACACGACACAAGGGAAAGCCTGATGTTTACATCAGCAGAAATGTCTTTTTCATCGAAAGGGTGCAATTATTATTATTATGTAGCACAAATCACAAAACCCCCAATTTTTCTACCTTATCAGTTTCATAAAATCATGTTCCCTAAGGATATCATTGATTAGTTGCACACGTTCTTTCAGTGACATCTGAAATACTTAATTGTCGGTTATCTTTTCTCCTTCAGTAAGTAAAACATAGTCACAAAATTGCAAAGGGACTTGTTCTGCCTTAACCTTAGCTAGATGCCATCATGCAGTGGAAAACAGTGCTAAAATATCACAGGATAATGCTCTCCAACAAGGGAGACATATAAACAGCATAATGATTTCCCACGAGTTTCCTTTTTAGAAAATTGTCACTAAAGCCAGGGTAAATGGTGACATATCTTCACAGAGGACACTGTGAAATCGAACACTGGCATTCTAGTTAGGCCCAAACCTACTCATCAGCCAATTATAACAGTAACTGAACATCTTGCTGAAAACCTGAACAAGACCACTTTGCTAACCTTTGGAGATCATGCCACAGGAATGCATCATTTTCACATAGTTTTATTATTGTTGTTTTTTTAATAAAAAGAAAGATTTAAAAACCGATTTCTTACAATCATCTATTCTACTTTCTCAAGGTTGCTGGAACAGCTGTTGGAAAGGGAGAAATGAGAGTGGGGAGCTGAGTTTCAGGGTTCTTAAGAGTCCTTACAGACTTTCCCATTCAATCGGGTTTAGTTTGAAATGCTGTACTGTTAGGGTGAAAAAGTTCATGACAGTTTTTTCTCTCTTCACAGGGAAAGATGCTTTGCAATACCTAATTCAGTGGTGCAGCTAAAATGGGGGAGAAGAAAATCAATACATTCCACCTACAGTAAGTAGGCTGGCATGTCAGTCTCCACTGGGAGCAAAACCCACATCTTTTAGAACATTTTAGAGTCTATATTCTTCTATTAACCTCCTTTTCCTGAACTGCTTTACACAGTTCCATGAAATGATAAAAAGGTTATCAAAAGAACACATTAACTAAAAACCAAGTAGACAAAGGAACCAGACTTCTAAGAGCAAGCTTTCCTTTTTTTGTAAAGTAGTAGCAGAAGCAATCATGTTTTATATTACCCATTGTGAAGAACTATGAAGAAACTCACTCTCTTCTTCAGTGAAGATGTTGTAATAGTTATCAACAAGAACTATTTCTAAATAAGCTGCTGCCTAAGTTGCCATAGTAAGAACTTTCCGCTTTTCGTTACTATCAAAACCAGTCACATATGTAAGAAAAGGAGGAGATTATCAAACATACTTAAAATTCTGTGTAGAGAGACAAGAAGCATGCAAACACACATGCAACAACACAGATATGATGCTCCATATGAAGCTCCAGCTGGCTAACACTCCCATGCTGCGTTTTAAGGGGAAGCTTGAAAAGGAACAAATACTGACCGTAGGTATTATAAGCCAAAATACTTCCAATGAAGATCCAGAAGTTACTGTCTCAAAGTTAATGTAAAGTCACGAAAGTTGAAAAAAAAAAAAAAGACAGAGAGGGAATTGCACCTCTGAACTTAAAGACTGGAGAATAATACAAAAATTCCTGCATCAACTTTCAGATCAATTTGTTGTACTTCCAGCAAGCTTAAAACTCAACAGATACCTCATGACTGACAAATATATTTATCATGACACTCTAAAGCTGCACAGAGGATAAATGAAATAGACAAAAGAGAAGTCCAATAGGTTAAATGTCTACTGGATTGTCACTGAAAATGGCTATGCAGAAATTCATGATAGTGTCTATAACTCATTAACATTTTAGTTAAGCCTTACCTAACCTAGATGCAAAGAGTGATCATTTAATCACTCATTGTAATTAAAAATACTACCAAATAAGTCTTCAGGTAGAGAGTGCTTTAGTTAGAAAGATAGTTAAAAGCACATTTACAGTTCCAACTCATATTTAACTACTAAGTGCAGAGCAGATTGACTTGAGGTTAGGTGTACAAATATAACCCATTTGATGTGAAAAATAAAATATTGAATTTTTTTCAGAAAACTGGGAAGATAATGTAGTGGGAGCAAGACACTAGAATCTCTCTCAGCAAAATAGGAGACAAGCCTCTGAAGGATTAGAAACAAAGTACAACAGACTACAGTTCCTTTGAAAAATAAAAATGAAAGGAAGCGGTCAATGTAATTTCCTGAGACACTGCACAAAGGATGGGAGGTTAAGACAAAGCTGGATGAAAAACGAAGAAATCAACTGAGCAAATGGAAAGAAGCAGAAGGGCAGGACAAGTTCACAGAATCACAGAACCTTGTGAGCTGGAAGGGACCCACCATAATTGGCGAGTCCAACTCTTGGAAATGTTGAAGAGCATGAGGCCTAAGACAGAACTCTGTGGAGCCCCACTAGTGACTGGTTGCCAGCCTGATGTAACCCCATTTACTGTCCCCCTTTGTGCCTGACCCATGAGCCAGCTGCTCACTCATCATGTGATGTGCTTATCCAGATGTGTGCTGCACATTTTGTCCAGAAGGGCACTATGGCAGAATGTATCAAAAGTTTTGCTGAAATCCAAAAAGATTCCTTTGATCAAGTAGGTGAGTAACCCTGTCACAGAAGGAAATCAGACTTGACAAGCAGGGCTGTCCCCTCATGAAGCCATGCTGGCTGTGACCAATCAACTATGTTGTCCTTCAGGTGTTTTTTAATACCTCCTAGAATAATCTTCTCCATAACCTTACCAGGCACTGAAGTGAGATTGACAGGCCTGTAGTTACCAGGGTCATCTTCCTTGCCCTTTTAGAAAACTGGGACGTTAGCCAGCTTCCAGTCAACTGGGACCTCTCCAGATTCCCAAGATCATTCAAAAATCATTGAGAGAAGCCTTGCAATGACATCAGTCAGCTTTTTATGTATTTTCATATGCATCCCATCAGGCCCCATAGATTTATAGGGATTCAACTGGAGCAGCAGATCCCTCACAACATCAGAGTGAACTTGGAGTTTAACATCCTCACAGTGCACTGGGACCCCCTTAGTCCATCATCAGTGTTGAAGACAGAGGCAAAGAAAGCATTAAATATCTCTGCCTTGTCTGTGTCCCTGTTAATGATACTATGAAAAGTTAGTAGGAGCAATAAAGGCTTTTAAAAATAAGTAACAGGAAAAATTAACACAAAGAGTAAGTAGATCCATTAATGACAAAGACACGAAAATAGATGTTGATTGAAAAATGCCTGAACTTAAGTGGTTTTTAGAAGTCAATGGACCACTAAGACAATGGACAATTAAGAAGTAATTAAGACCATGCCAATAATGATGGTGATAACAAACAGGTGCAGGAATTCCTTAGACAATAATATATGTATCAATCAGTAGATCCAGAAAATACACATTCTAGGATGGTGAGCAAATTATGTAGTTAGGCATAGAAAAATCTTCTCAAGAGTACAGGAGAAGGTTTATAAAAAAAGCAACTACATTTATAATCACAATACAACAGTAGTTTTCAGTACTGTTTTCTGAAATCTTAAAGGAACTAAATACAAACACACTGTAGTGAAAAAACCCACCCAACATTCAGGGGAAGCCAGATACCTCATTGACCACACTCTCTGCCACTCCTACTCCCAGGAAAAGCTCCAACGGGCAGTGCCATGGAGCACCAGGATGTTCTCCTGAGACAAGCAGCATCCAAGTCCTCTTACATGGCTGACCCCTCGGACCAACATACTTACTGGTAACTGCCAGACTTTCCTCATAAAACACTATAAATACAAGCCAGTCACTAGAACTGCAAACAGCACAATTCACATCACCAGAAGCTTGTGCATTTTCTGGGAAGCTTCTGCTGTCAAACCTTTATGAAAACCAGTTGCCTATAAACTACAGTTTGAAAAACATTAAGGAAAGGCACATATAAGACCAAAAAAAAAAAGAAGAAAAAAGTAAGAAAGAAATAGAAATATACCTGCAAACTACAACACCTGGAAAGTTTGGAAATTGATAGATTGCTGTTTTCTCTCTCACTCAGGTGCTGCCCTCCTTTTACGCTGATCCCTGTGCACTGAGGAGAAGGTTGCATGGGAAAAAGAAGCAAAAACCTGCAACAGTACCTGATCAGGTAATTAAATACTATCATAAATACATACTTTAAGGTGAATAAGCTGTTACTAGAAATGTCAGTTTTGGATTTTCCAAATTTGCAAGTCCTAACTTTTTTTGTCTAAATATCAGGGTCTAGTGCATCTTGCTGTCCTCTTAATATATAATAACCCTCTCTCAGAATTGCAGAATCATTTAGTTGTGAAAAGACCTCTAAGATCATCAAATCCAACCCTTATCCCAGCACTAAACTAAATCCTTAAGTGCCACACCTACACATCTTTTAATTACCTACAGGAGTGGTGACTCAACCACTTCCCTGGACAGTCTATTCCAATGCTTTGCAACCCATTCCATGAAGGAATTTTCCCTCATATATATAATCTAAACCTCTCCTGGCAGAACTTGAGGCCATTTCCTCTTATCCTGTCACTTGTTACCTCACAGAATAGGCCAACTCCTACCTTGCTACAACCTCTTTTCTGGGAGCTGTAGAGAGCAAGAAGGTCCCCCCTGAGCCTCCTTTTCTCCAGGCTGTTCAGCTGTTCCTTGTCAGACTTAGACGCTTCACCACCTCCTTTGCTCTCCTCTGGACACACCAATGTCTTTCTTGTAGTGTGGGACCCAGAACTGGAAGCAGTACTTGAGGTGCAGCCCCACCAGTGCAGAGTTACAGGGGGACTACTCTTTCTCTAGTCCTGCTGGCCGCACTGTTGCTGATACAAGCCAGGATGCCATTGGCCTTCTTGGCCACCTGGACACACTGCTGGCTCATGTTCAGTAGCTGTCAACCAGCCCCCCTGGTCCATTTCCACTGAGCAGCTTCCCAGTCACTCTTCCCCCAGCCTGTAGTGCTGCATGAGGTTTTTGTGGCTGAAGTATAGGACATGGGAAGCCAGGATGCCATTGGCCTTCTTGGCCACCTGGACACACTGCTGGCTCATGTTCAGTAGCTGTTCAGCACTCCAAGGTACTGCCAGGCAGCTTCCAGCCATTTTGCCCCCAGTCTGTAGAGCTGCATGGGGTTACTGTGATCCAAGGGCAGCACCCAGCACTTGTCTTGTTGAACATTATCCAACTGACCACGCCATATCTATCCAGCCTGTCTGGATCCCTCTGCAGAGCCTTGCTACCCTCCAGCAGGTCAACACTCCCACCTAATTTGGTGTCATCTGCAAACTTACTAAGGACGCACTCGGTCCCCTCATCCAGATACTGGATAAAGATATTAAATGGGGCTGACCCTGATACTGAGCCCTGGGGAACACCACTGGTAACCAGCTGCTCACTGTCTGTAACTCCATTCACCTCCACTCTGGGTCTGGCCACCCAGCAAAGAGTATGTTCATCCAAGCCATAAGCAGCCAATATGAAGCCATCAGCATTCGTCACTGACATATTTGAACTCTGAATACTCAACATATACTTGTGGTTTTCCTTTTATTATTTTGGATCCTCATCAAAGCATGTCTCTAATTGAGGTCATAAAACACACAGAAGAGTATTTGCTTGTTACAGTAACAAGTCAACACGATCACACAGGATTCCTTCAAAGGGCGCAAGAGAACCCAACTGATTAATCTTCTGAATTAACACCAGTGTATACCATATTGTTTATGGCTGTTTTAGAACCAGAGAACTAAAAAAAAAAGACAATAACAACAACGACAACAAAAAAAAAAATAACAATAATAATATAGTACCATGAGAGGACTGGGGGTTTACAAACTAATATGCTGGTATCAGGAAAATTAGTAACAACTACAATACGGAGTAGAATTATTGGGCACAAGGACAAACACATCTGCATGAAGAAGAATCACAGGCCTGCTGTGATTGAAACGGAAGAGACCCTGCTTAGATGGTTATTGAAACAGATACTCAAACTTGCTGCAACCCATGAAAGGATCAACAAGTACAGATAAATATGGTCCTGTCGATAAAGACTACTTTCATTTCCAAAAGGCTTTTGAAAAAACTCCCCACCAAAGGCTTTAAGTCAAACTCAGCAGTCACAATCCTTGCAAAGACAAATAAGTTGTTACAAGTCCTGAAAGACAGGTTAGGAGAACATGGCTCTGAGTAATGCATATCGGAAAAAACATAACAAACAATGATGGACTTTTGAATGACCATTAGCAAGTAAGGAGGAGTAAGATGCTGGGGGCTACAATAGCATTTTCACTTCTTTTTAGCTTCACAAGATATGACTTACAGCTCAAACTTGTTTCGCTGGGAACAAGGAAAGAGTCAGATGGTTGATAAGGTGTGAGGAAAGTATCTATGAAAACAAGTTTTGCTCTGCATTAGAATGACAATTTTCATGCTAATGTCATATCAAAAACCTAGAAATCATCTGAGGATGATTTCCTCATCTGCGTTGTTTCCACAAGGTACTGTAACAAAAATGTTATTCAACTCTACAATAACTTCTTATTTTGTCTCTGATATTTTCTTGTCAGATGTTCTGGGTCAGAATGAACTCTTGAGAAATGGCTCAACATTCCCTTTGAAACTAATTAGATTAAGCAGCAGGTACCCACTCCAAAGTCCAAACAAGAGAATGTAGAAAGCACAGGGAATTCACTGCACCTGGGGTTAATGAACTCAATTGTGTCATTTTTGCAGAGGTAAAGCCAGGGTAGCACAGCTGATGAAATATATTTAGATTTATATGGTAGTGTTTTTTTGGGTTTTGTTTTATAGTTTTGAGTGTTAGTAGCCCCGGCAGCACAAAATGTGATATTGAATAAGGACTCTAAGCTATTTTGTAATACTGGAAGAGTAACTGCAAGTAAATTGATAAGCTTTATTTTAAAAACTCTGAAGCTTACTTAAATTTTCATCAGCTTAACAAGAAAATAAATGTTGTAATTGCAAGACATTTACTTACCTTTGGCAGGAAAAGAAAGGTCAAAATCTGCATGTGGGTTTGGGTTTTTTCCCTCCTTGAATTATTAATATACTAGCAATTTACTCTGATACCCTAATTCTGTAGTTAATGAGGTGGTTGCTTACACAAGGGCAAAGAAGCACAAAGTAAGTTTTGACCACTAACAAAACCAGGAATGAGAGACACAGGACTCAAGAAAACTGGAGTCAGTCCTAACAGGACAGATAGATACCACAGGAATAGAATAAGATTATTAATGTTATTTGTTTACATTTTTGGAACCAATGCACCTTCTCATGGCAACACTGTAACAGAGAAAACCCTGTTTAAAAAATGCACCTTTCCAGGCTCCATTACATTAAATTCTGTTTGTAAAAATTTCTTATGTTTAAAACATTTCCATAGCCCCACAGGAGAGCAAGACCCAATCAGCTTGGAACAATGTGATAAATGCTGTGCTGACAGCATTAGCCATTGATTCAAAAGCATCTGTTTTCTGAAAAATTCACCAAGGTTTATTCTTTTTAAAAACACTCATAAGAAATCTCTACTCTGGATTGAAACCAACAGATTAAAGTAAAAGATTCAGACAATCTCCTCTTGCCTGGTTATGCTACAGAAGCAGATGGTCAAGATGCAGTGACACCTAACCATGTGGATATTAAAAAAGCTTAGACAGCATTTTATAAATTACACAAGCAAGTTGAAATCAATGTCAGATAACAGAAATTTGAATAGATGAAGTAGGGCATTTTTTAACAGACAGTAACATGCATGTTTAAACTAAATTCTTGATAAATAACTAGCTACTAACTATGCTGTGAGAATATTTTGTTAGGGGTCATAATTGATAGATTATTTTCATTAAAAAGGAACACAGTATAAAGGACATGGAGGACAGCAGGGCAGTCATAATGAAGTGAATTATTTTATTTTCTCAAATAACCTAAGAACAGGAAGATGCTCAAGACTGTTCAAAAATCAACAGTAAGCAGCTCCAGTCACTGAAAAACAGTCAGACGGGCAAGGAAGACTTCAATGTGTGTTAACTGGTCCAGTTTTGTCATCAAGAGTCTGAATTTGTTAACTCTCATACTATCACACTTGCAGATCTTGACAGATGGGTTATTTCTATGTTAAAACAGATTGATCAAGGTCTGCTCCTCAGTTCCACCGACCACACTACTCTTCTGGAAATAAGACTTTAAATTATCTGAAATCTTTTGTTTAAGAACAACCATGCCTATACTGTATTTGCTGAAACTCTCTTCTATCATATATCTGCATTTTGTTAAAATCTGCCAAACAATTAAAGGGCTTGTTCATGCCAAAATTCTGCATTAAATACCGTTCCACATAAACTTTCAGAGAAAGCTCTTTCTTGTGTGTGCGTGTGTCCTCATTACAGGAGACATCCAGCAGCAAATTAATAAATTCTGTGTTCTTCACTGAAATGAACTTTTTGCAGAATCAACTCCAGCATGTTTGCTGGGCATTTTGTCTTGCTAAGGGATCAACAGTCCTTACACAAATAGCAAAAAACATGTATAAATGCTAAAAAGTGCAGCAGCTAAGACTTGTGGTATGGAGTCTGATGTTAAATTCTGGTTGCTTTTTACAATTCTTGCTTGCTCACAAATGCAATCTGCAGTGGAAATTAATGTTTCCAGAAGTTCTAGAAACCCTGCTTTTTGTTTGCACAGAGCTGCAAGGTTTTGCATGCTTTTTCCTGCAAAAAAACCACAACCCCAAAACAATCCTCCAAAACCCCCATCCTTCCTTTTTCACTCCTGCCATCCTGGCAAAAAAACCTCACTTCTCTTTCAGAGAAATGAGCATGCCTTGTTACATGCTGCTCTGTAACTATAGGAGCAAATCAATAGCAGCTGAATGCCATCTGCTTTGGGCAGCAGAACAGCACCAAAAGTGTGAGCAATGCATCTTCCCTTATTGAAAGGTTATTTTATGCAAGTAAACAATTCATCGTCTTCTTGCACGCTTGATGCTCATTTACCACTTTTGATCAATAAAATATGCAAAACAACAAAAAAATTGAATCCTAAGAGTAGTTCTGATGCCAGTGTGATAGGTAATCAATACCAGGTCTCTGTTCAGTAAGGCAGGCAGCAGGGTAACTCCTTTATTGTGTGAACCCAGGAGAAAGTGTGGAAATGTGTCTCGTTACCTATAAAATGCAGTAAGAGAGTGAGAAATATTACTTCTATCCTGTAAATTAAAAAAAGAAAAAAAAAGGGAAAGTGAAACAGGGAGCACTATTGTAATTGTATTTTTCCCTAACTATGCAAAGGGTACTGATGTCAACTTGGTTGATCATTTGCTGCAAAGAATCTGCTGTTATGCTGTTGCTAGAGCTATACTATCATCAACATAAATATTTGGTTAAACTGTAGTCATTACAAGACATACTATGGACAACAATCCCACTCTATTGCCTTCTGAAGCTGCTCTACCATATTAAGCCTCAGTTTTCAATGTATTTGTTTCAGGTGAACTCAGTTTTTCTGTTAAAAACGAACTGCTGTGGGAATTTCTATTGCACGGTGTTTCTTTTAGTCAGACCACAAACTGCCTTATTACATTAAGCCTCCTGACAATTGATTCAAGTAGAATACTTCTCTCCCAACAAAGAAAACGACATCATTTTTACAGATATTGCAGAACAAAATCTCCAATTTAAACAGTTTCCTAAAATAACACAACATACTTGAAATAACAGTTGCTACTCACAAAGGCTCTCTACTCTAGTGAGCCATGTATCCTAATATTGAAAAAACCAAACAACTACCCTCTCATCTGAACAACAATTTTGCAGATTATATCACAAAGACGTTAAGTTGCACACTGTATGTTCTGATCTGCACTGAATACTGCATTTTCTTCATTCTTCTTTCCTGCTTGTTTCTAGAAACACAATTATTTGGGTATGTGGCCTTTACACACTTTTGGTTATTTGAACTAAAAAAATAAAGCTTGGTATACTTCTGTAAAAGAGTACCTTATGCAGGGCTTCCATTTAAGAGAACTAACCAGTACAAGACTGAAAAAAACCACAAACCAAACCTGGTTTTCTCTATATTTGCAATGCAAAGACACTTCCCAATGTAATAGTCATGGACTTTGAGAAAAAATTTATTAAAGTGAAACCAAGCAATACAGAATAACCCCCAATTTCTTGATGAAATTATAACCAAACACTAACTTGCAGTCAAGCAGAAACACTTCTAAATAGGAGAGGCAAAATAATCTCTTACTCGTCATTTAGTTCTCATAACTCTTGCAAAACCAAGGCAACTGGAGAACATATCTATAAATCAAATTGTATAGAATTTTAAAGGTAATTACTGGTAATTATAAAAGAACATATTTGCACATATAAAAACAGTCCTTCTGGCCAACGAATGAATCTTACTAAATGTAAGATAGGTTTGGGGTTTATTCAAACCTGTGACTTAGAGGCAAGTTTGTAAACAACGGTTCAAAATTTTTCTTTTATAACCTTGTAAGACCCCAAACATTTGTAGTTCTAACAGGCAGCTGCCCCTTCTATGTAACAAAGCCTGGATCATGCTCCTTCTGCATCCCTTCTTAAAAATGCTTATGAGTTTATACGAACTCCAATACACGGTTTGATCACAGTTACAGAAGCCAAAACAATTTTGATCAAATTAATAATACAGAACATGGTAGTGAAAGTGCAGTAGCTTTGAGTCAATGACCCAACTAGCAGCAAGGGTATAATTTAAAGTCAGAAATTTCCAGTGCATGCACCGTTAGCCACAGTGAACCTGTTACTGCTCTAAAGGGAATTGTTTGCCTCTTATTAGATTTTCTACAGCACAGCCATAAGTGATAAATGTACTGCTGTACTCACTGTCAAGTTAATCAATGCTGCCAAAGTTTTGTTGACCTAACAGTAATCCATAAAGTGAGCGGCATTTTCTCTATCCCTATGACATCTCGGTCCTCTGTGGGGATACAAATCTTACAACAGCTTCTTAAAAAAAAAGAAAAAACAAAGCAAAGAAAAGCAGAGGAAAAAGATATTTTCAAAATTCTGTCTTTAAATTAGCAGACTGTGAGAATGCCTTGCTTCTCTGACAAATTGCTTAAAAATGAAGGCCATGCAATGGATTCAGTTTGACGGCTAAAATGCTAGCAAATGGATAACTTCACAGATGATAAAGCCTTGCCTACTTAAAAGAAGGTAAAAAACAGCTTCAGGAGCCTTTCAAGGAAACAGTTGTGAACACAATTTACATGTAACTATAGATTAATGCAGTGGTTAAAAGAGAGCACAGTGAAGCAATTCTGAAGACAGCAATGTGAAAACAATAATAAAAAATCACCAGCAATATAACTTGTCTTTTGCTGTGTCTAGCTGTGATTCACAGTCCATGAGAGACATCACAACTGGAAAGAAGGAAAAGTCAGGAAACAATCCCTGGTAGAACAAGCTGCTCTATAAACAAACTGCTGCCATGCTCTCACAAGCAATTATAGACATATGAAATATGAATTGCCATTGATTTTTCTTCTAGAGGTCACTCTACTCCATGTTTTACGCAGTCTAGGCATTTATTTGGGTGGCAAACTGACAAGTTTTTACAGAATTAACGGAGCAATGTAATCCTTGCTCAATTGCAGGTACTTCATTATGGTTCTGTTCTTTGACATTTGTCCCTCCCAAAACTCACTAGCAAGAGAGTCCATGATAAAGGTGAGGAACAATGCAATTACTTGTGAAAAGGGACCATGCTAACTTGGTCAGTGAATGCTTATTTACCTTTTCTGTGCTGATGGCATACAAGCAGCATCAGCTGGAGGGCTGCATTTGTCACAACACAGCAATCCTGCAGTTTCTGATTTGGCTAAAAATGCTGCATTCTTGTTACTGAAAGAGGGGGGACTTCTTCAGAACAGAGAAAGAAAACTGCAATTTAGCCTGCTAACACCAGCCAAACAGCTACCTGGATGTCTCCTAAAAATCATCATAACATTAAAATACTGCAAGAATGTCAAGATGTTCTCCATAAATTTTATATTTTGATGTTATATTCACACTTAGCAATTACTTGATATTCCTCACTCAGCAACCAAAGAACTACTTAAATTATGGTCAGTAAAGTCCACAAATAAGGTTGAAATTGAGAATCACAAATTCAAGAATCATATAACCTGGCATTTTTAGAAGCAACCTTCTTTGCTTCTATTATTCATTTTGGCATTAGTATTTCACCTCTGGGTTTCCCATTCAAGAAGAATGCAAAAAGATTGTGTTGTGCTCCTCCTTCTCAGTGATTATTCTATCTCTGAAGGCTCTGGTTTACCCTACAAGAAAGCCTTTGCATCTGAAGTTAAGGTTAAATCGTTATTTAAGACACATTTCTTGGTGCTTCAATGAAAGGATGGAACAGTCCTACAACAGATTGCTTAATCAGACTCTAGACTGAGTTGCAGCCCAGAGCTCCATCTGGACCTGGAAGCCCTCGCAGCCAATCAGGTGAACGGTGGGTGGAGTTGGGAGCACCGCAGCAGATCTGAACAGCTCCAGGGAACGTGAGCCACCAGAGTGCGGTGAACAGGGCGAGCAAACAGGATGTGGCATGTCAGAAGGACGAAGTGTGACAGTGTCCGCAGCAGTTCAAGCAGGCAGGGTGAGCAAGAAGGGTGCTCACGTGCGGCATTGTGGTCAGTAAGCTCAAATGTTGGTCTTTACACTCGTCGAGAAAGCTCAGGATGGTGCCCACTCAGAGGGGAGTGGGAGCCAAGTTATCTAAGATCACCAAAAAAGATGCTACTACAAGTAGTCTCCAAGTAACAGGCCCTGGTTCTTGTGGGAGACTTTAACTATCCTGACATCTGCTAGAAAAGCCACATGGCAAACCATAAACAGTCCAGGAGGTTCTTGGAAAGCATTGATGATAATTTCTTGTCACAGGTAGTGGAGGTTCCCACAAGAAATGGCATGTTGCTTGACCTTACACTAACCAACAAGGAAGGCCTTTTTGGTGATGTGAAGGTTGGGGCAGCCTTGACTGCAGTGATCATGAGATTGTAGAGTTCAGTATCAAACAAAGGGGTAGCAAGACAGCAACTAAAACTACAACTATGGACTTCAGGAAAGATAACTTTAACCTGTTTGTTGCTTGACACTAACCAACAAGGAAGGCCTTTTTGGTGATGTGAAGGTTGGGGCAGCCTTGACTGCAGTGATCATGAGATTGTAGAGTTCAGTATCAAACAAAGGGGTAGCAAGACAGCAACTAAAACTACAACTATGGACTTCAGGAAAGATAACTTTAACCTGTTTAAGGATCTTCTTGGATGAATCCCATGGAAGCAGGCCCTGCAGGGAAGAGGGCTCCAAGAGAGTTGGTTGATATTTAAGGCTTACTTCCTCCAGGTTCAAGAATGATGCAACACAAGGAGAAAGAAATTCAGCCAAAGTTGCATGAAACCTCTGTGGATGAACCAAGAACTCCTGTCATTACTGAAACATAAGCAAGAAATGTATAGGAGGTGAAAACGAGGTCAAGCCACTCAGAGTAAATATAGAGAGGTAGCCAAGCAGGTAGATATAAGATGAGAAAGGCCAAGGCCAACCTAGAATTGACTCTGGCCAAGGATATCAAGGATAACAAATAGGGCTTTTTTGAATACATAAATGGCAAAAGAAAAACTAAGAATAACATGGGCCTACTAGTTAATGGAAAGTGGACCCTGAAAACAGAAGATGCAGAGAAGGCAGTTATTGAATGCCTTCTTACCTTCAGTCTTCATGGATAAGATCAGTCTGCAGGGATCTCTGACACAAGAGACCAGGTAAATGGAGGTGGGGAAAAAAACTTTCCCTTGGTCAAAGAGGACTGGGTCAGAGAACACCTAATTAAAGTGGACATCCACAAGCCTAGGGGCCCCAATAGGATGCATCCACGAGTGCTGAGAGCTGGAGGACATCATAGCCAGGCTGCTCACAATCATCTGTGAATAGTCATGGAGATCCAGAGAGGTGCCTGAAAACTGCAAGATCACTAATGTCACCCCAATCTTCAAAACAGGCAAAAAGGAGGATCTGGGGAACTACCAGCCAGTCAGCGTCACCTCAGTCCCTGGAAAGGTGATGGAATGCCTCACTCTGGAGGCCATCTCTGCCCAAATGGAGGACAAGAAGGTGATCAGAAGTATTTAGCATGGGTTCACTAAAGAGAAGTTAAGTTTGACCAACCTGATTGCCTTCTATGATAAAAAACTGCCTGGATGGATGAAGGGAGAGCAGTGGACATTGTCTACCTTGACTTCAGCAAAGCTTTCGACACCGTGTCCCACAACATCCTCATCAGAAAACCTAAAACATGTGGGTTGGATTAGTGGAAGATTAAGTGGATTGGGAACCAGCTTAGTGGCAGATCCCAGTGAGTTGTGTTCAGAGGCACAGAATCTA
>NW_008663564.1:34612-34886 GCF_000695815.1 Acanthisitta chloris
ATCCCAGAGCGAGGCACAGAGTCTAGTTGGAGGCCTGTCACTAGTGGTGTCACCCAGGGTTCCATACTGGGCCTGGTTTTGTTCAACTTACTCATTAATGTCTTGGACAAGGGGACAGAGTGCCTTCTCAGCAAGTTCACTGATGATACAAAACTGGGAGGAGTGGCTGATACCTCAGAAGGCTGTGCTGCCCTTCAGAGGGACATCGACAGGTTGGAGAGACGGGCAGAGCAGAACCAACAGAAAGACAAGGGCAAGTACAGGGTCCTGCACC
>NW_008663565.1:0-10574 GCF_000695815.1 Acanthisitta chloris
AGCGGATCCACAGCCGGGCGCTGCTGGGGCTCGGCGCGCTGCGGGAGCTGGACCTGAGCCACAACTACCTGACCGCGCTGACCCCCGACACCTTCCTGCCCCTCACCGGCCTGGCCACGCTCAACCTGGGCAGCAACAGGCTGGGGGAGCTGGAGCCTGGCGTGCTGGCTGCCTTGCCCCAGCTCCAAGCCCTTCTCCTGCAGGACAACCCCTGGGTGTGCAGTTGCAGCATCCTGCCCCTCTGGCGCTGGCTCAGCCACCACAGGGAAAAAGTGCGAGGTGAGTGCCCAGAGGACCATGTCCCCAAGCCCCTCACTTGCTCCACACCGACTGGTCACCCCATGCAGTTCCCAGCGCCCTGCCTGCCAGCCAGATGTGGGCTTGAGTGATCGGTGCCCATGGGGGTAGAGTGAAGTTCCCCAGAAGTTGTCCTCAGGCTGTGGCAGCTCCTGTGTCTGCTTGGGTGGATACACCCCTGGGTTTGGTACCTGGTGCCCACCCTTGGACCTTGCTCACCTGGAGAGGAGGGTGACAGGCACCCAGTGACAGGCACGCAGTGACAGGCACCCAGCGCTGTCCCCAGTCCCATCACATGGGGGGCAATGGGTCGCAGCGACAGGCACCCAGTGCTGTCCCAAGTCCCATCACATGGGGGGCAATGGGTACTCCAGGGGGCAAGAGGAGCCTGCGTGTCAGGGTGGACATCACTGCTGACCCAGCCAGGATGTAGGGCTTTCAGCCCCTTCCTCAAAGCCTTCAGGAACCTGGTTCTGACCCTGCATTTCTTCCCCTGTGAACCCTGGTGAAACCTCTGCCAGCAAGGTCTCTCCTGCCTCTGCCACCCACTCCTGCTTGCTTCCATCCTGGGTGTGTGCCTGCACTCGTACTGGCTGGACCCTCTGTGGCATCTCCAGGCTGGCTGCTCACTGCTCCCCACATCTGCCTCCTGGGAACCAGTCCCACCACCTTGCCTGCCCCATCTGCCATCCTGCCCCAAACCTGTTTTCCTGTGCTCCCTCCAGCACTGTGCCCACCTCCCCATCCCATCCCATCCCACTCCCTGTGTCCCAGGACATGGATGATCCCTGAACCTCACTGCTCTCCTTCTTTGTACCCTAACATGGGCAGTCTTGGTCAACCTGGCCCCTGTCCTCCTGCCTTGATCCTATGTGTCCCATACAGACCTGCCACCCTCTTGTCCTTGACCCTTGCCTTTCCCAGCTGCCCAGTGTGCCCACCAGCACTGCTTTTCTCTTCCAGATAAGAGTTTGCTCCTCTGCAGAGTCCCAGAGCAGCTGAACAAGTATCCCATCATGGCCTTTGGGGATGAGTCCTTCAGGCAATGCCATGAGACCTCGCTGTCCTCCCATCACTACATTGCCTTCTTCATCATTGGGCCATTCTCCTTCATTGCCAGCATCTTCTTCTGCACCTTCATGGGCTCCATGGTAGTGCTTTACCACAACCTGCGCCGGGAGTCCCACTGCTGGAGGAGACCTCGCATCTGCAGGGTCCACTGAGCCAGGGTGGGCAGGCTGTGCCCATGGGTGGGCTGTGGTCTGTGCCCTGCTCCAGCTGGATGCACCCACCTGTTGTCCCTGTGGACCAGTGAAAGGAAACTCTGTTCCTGGAATCACTAATATTTTTCTCAAAGTCCCCTGAGAGGATACTAAGCTCCCTCTGCCCACTGCTGGGGGAGCCGCTTCCAGCTCAGCTGGAGATGCTGATTTGACTGCAGATGCTCCAGTGTTTCAGGAGGCTCCCTCAGGCCACCCTCAGACCTGCACACCCCCTGTCAGGAGTGTCCAAGTGATCCTTCTCCTCCTGTCCTGCCCCTCGTGCTGCCCACGGGCCACACTGTGCCTTTCAGGATGCACTGTATGCCTCTCCATGCCTTTTGGTGCAGCCTAGGAGCCTCTGTGTGCATCTCAGGACACACCATATTCCTCTGGGTGCCTTTCAAGGCACTCCAGGAGTTACCATTTGCCTTTCAGTGCAACTCAGGAGCCTCTGTGTGCCTTTCAGTTTGCCCCAAACCCTCCTTGGGCCTTTTGGAGACCCAGCACACCCCATCTGCCTTCAGTGACCCCAGGAGCCTCAGTGTACATTTCCATGCCTTCAAAACTCCTTGACTTGGCTTTTTATTCCCCAAATCCCATCTTTTTGGCTTTCTGTGTCCTGGCAGGTATTGGTTTGCCTTTTGGTGCACCTCAGATCTCTCTGTGTGCCTTTTGGTGCACCTGAAGATCTTCGTGTGTTTTTGGAGCATTCCAGAGCCTTAATGAGGCTTTCAGACTCCCCCAGATCTCTTGTGTGCTGCCCGAGGGCAGGGCCTGTTGCAAAATGTTCTTTTTATAGTTTTTTTTCCCCTTAAGTCAGGAATGGCAGTGCTGAGAAGGCTCAGCCACAATCAAGATCTCAGATGAGGCTGAGGTTTACGGTGAAGGTTGAAAAGAGACAAAAATCTTGAGCTCCCACTGATGTAGTTCAGAGAAAAGGTTGCCAAAGGATGGGTGAGGCTCTCAGTGGCTCCTCTCCTATAGCTTTTCCCTAGGCTAAAGCTCATCCCAGGCTAAGGTTTAGGGTTAGCTCAGTGATGGGAGTGGGGACACACAAGCCCATGTGGGTTTACAGCACAGAGCTGTAGCCCTTGCTGCTGCCTCACCTCCTATCACCCACAAAACAGGGCTGGGGCTGCCCCTGCACCTCCCTGCTCTGCCACCTTCTGCCCTTCCCTGTGGAAATGCTTCTGGACATGCTTAAGGAGCGCACTGAGAGATGGCTTGGAAGGAGCTGGAGCTGTGCTCCAGAGGAAAGCACAAGATGGGATGACAAAAGCATCTTTCAAGAAGGAACAGCACTTTCTGGCATGAGTTTTTACCCACTGCAAGGCCATCAGGGCCACAATGATCTGTCTTTGGCCACCAGCCTCCCCTTGTTCACTCAATCTTTTGCCCATGCAGAGCTGCAGGATCACCCAGGGATGTGGCAGGGTCAGTGCATCCTTTGGCAAGCTCTTAGCAAGGGTTTAATGTCATGCAGAGAATAAACCAAATGTCACCTCACTTGTGGCTTGCTCCCATTTTTATTTGCAAGAGAGAAACCAACCCAGGGTGCTGCTACATCACTAGATTCCTCCTTCCTTCTCTGCTGGGGGGTGTGGGGCTGTGGGGAGCTGGGGAAAGCTCCTCCAGTGCTACCAGTCCTGCACCTGGGAGGGCTGCAGGACCTCTGCCAGGATCAGCCTCTTGTCTTTCGCAGGAGCAATCCCAGTGCTCCCAGACCCTCTCTAATGACAGCACTCGGTCCTTCTTGAGAAGACCTGGACTTCCCATTTGGAGCTAGGACCTTGCTTGTCACCCTGCATAGCCACTCGAGCCCTGCTCCTCCTCCTAGACTATCCTGAGGCTGAGCTCCCCATGGAGGCTGGGCTGGGGGTCTTAGCACATGGGGAACATGCTGTGAATGGGCGATGTGTCTTCAGTTCAGCCTGGGGAGGTGAGTCTGTTTTGCGAATCCCTCGGTGGACCTCCCTGTGGATGAGCTGATGTGTGGGATCTTCCCCAGATGCCTTCATCCCTTTGGTCCGTCCTCTGTTCCCTAGGGCTGGTCCCACTGACAGTGTCCCATGGTGTCTCCCAGGAGCTGGGGATCCCAGCAGTGGCAGGGAACTGTTTTCCCTGGGATGGAGGTGGGGCAGAGCCAGCTGCCATGGTGCTAGGGTTTGGGCAGTTGTGGGCTGTCCCCTCACTGCAAAGCCTGTCCCCCCATTCTGGCTGTTCAGGCTGTCTATCAGCTGTGTATCCCAGAATGGTGACGTCCCTTCCCTCCTGGTCTCTGCAGCCTTTCTCCCTGCTGGTTTCTCCACCCCTTCCCACCCCTCCACCCTTCTCTGTTTGCAGACCCTGTGGCAGGGCTGGGTGAGGCTCTGAATCAGCACAGGGCTCCCAGCCAGCCTTGCCCGGAAGTCAGAAGCAGAAAGAGACACACAGCACTGGAATAAACCACTTCATGATCCAGTCTAGACTTTACTGAGCTCTTGCAAAAACTCGGTATTAATGTTACATTGACGTATAAAGTAGAATGGGTCCAAATTTCTCAGCTGGAGCTAGATGAACTTGATGGAGCCACAGCAGTCAGTGGGACGATGCTCACAGACCTCAGCTGCCATTGGAAAATCCTGCCTGTGAGGCTGCCTGTCCTCAGGGAAAGCCCCATGTGCTCAGCTGGGGCAGGGAGAAGGCAGTTCACGCTGCTGGGGCTTGCTACCACGTTGCAGGTGGGTTTTCCACAGTCGCAGGAGGTGGGATGTGATGCTGCCTGTGCACGTGCAGTAGCTGCTCATCACTAGCCTGGCTGGTGCCAGATGCTTCTCCCAGTGATGGTGTCTCCTCACCCACTCTCAGCGCCCACGGGGAGGGTGCTCAGGGCTGCTGGCACATGGGCACGTAGGCTTGAGGGGAGGAAGGTGAAGGGAGGAACGGCATCAGCCTGGCTTGTTTGGTTTCCTTCTTCTGAACTGGGATCTGCTTTCCATATCTTCAGGTCCAGGCAGCTTTGAGCTGGAGCTTCAGGGCTGCCATGGGAGCTGCTGGCAAGCTTGAACTGCAGGTGAGGGTGGCAGGGAAGCTGCCAGTGCGGGCCATGGTACCCTGACACTGCAGGCAGGCTGGGTGGCTGCTGCAGCACCGCAGCATGCAGCAAGCCATGACCAGCCAGCAGCATCTCTCCTTGCATTGCTGGTGCTGAGGCAGTGTGGAGCTTGGCTAAAGGTCAGTGCAACCATCCAGAGCTATTCCCCATGGAGATATTCCTGGCCAGGAGAGCCACTGTGTGAGTGCTACATACAGGTCCTGGGGGATGTCTTCTGTGCAGGAGAGGTGGGGAGGCAGGAACTTGGCTGACAGCACGCGATGGGCTCCAGAGTCCCATGATTAGTACAGGAGTGCAGGCTGCAGGGTGGGAGCACTCCTGCTGCAAACAGGTCGTGGGCAGGAGCCAAGTCATATCCACGGGCTGATGGGAGGGAGGAGCAGGGGGTCTATCCCCTGTGAGGAGCAGAGCACACATCTTCCAGCCCTTGTGACAGACGAGGAGGTCACTTGCCACATGCCCATCCTGCTGACTTGCAACAACGGGCACATCCCGCTGGAGCCCTCCAGGTGGTGGGAGATGTGGAGCACACATCTGAGGGCTGTGTGTGTGCTGAGAAGGCTGCAGCCTGCAAGGTGAAGCACGTGCTTGCGTCTGGCAGCAGCTCTTCCCTGCTACCATGGGAGAGCAGTTGCCGTGTGCCTTTCACAGTCCTTTCCCCTTGCACAGAGCCAGTCAGTGGCAATACTGATCATTTTGGCACTGGTTGGAAGCAATTATCTCTGTACAGTGAAGTCCAAACCGTGTCCTGGGTCTGCCGTGCGTTCTGGGGCACGAGCATGGCAGCAGGCCTGGGAAGGGAGGGAGATATACAATGGAGTCACTGTGTATGGATGAAGGATGCTTTCCTCCCATCTCACCCAGAAGAACCCATCAGTGTCCCTTGAAAGGCAGTCCTGGCTGTGCCTTCCTACAGTGTTGGGCAAGGACTGATGGCCCTCGGGGAGAAGGTCACACCACAGTGCTGACTGAGGGGTCGGAGAGGTTGAGCTGGCCGGTGATGTCGGTGGGGTGATACTGCTGCAACACACAAATAGACAGACAAGGAGGAAGAAGTGTTAGGCAGTTCTGGCACTTGTCCCCACCACTACTTATATCCCATGTGTCCCTACAGGGTTTCTTTGGGGGTGGTGCAACGGCCCAAAAGCTGCTGCTGGCTGAGGTCCCCTTCCCAAGGCAATCCAGGCTTGTGCAGAGGTCGTTGCAGACACTCTCCAAGCACCCCAGAGCTGGGCAGAGGGGACACCCAGGAGCGTGGCGCAGCTTCTGCGGAGCGTGGCTGCCGCATCACCCGCTGAGCAAACCCCTCTCTGCTCTGGGAGGGCTCCAAAACAAAGCCTGTGACTCATCAGCCCAACCCATGGCTGAACCTGTGTTTGGAGGGTCTGGCTGGGTTTTGGCATCTCTCTGGTGCCAGATCAAGCTGTGCTTTGAGGCCAGGGCGCTTCACCTCCTTGCTGGAACGACCCTGCTGTGACTATCCTCTCATGCAGGTGAGGAGATGTGTGGTGTGGCTGAGTTGTGATAAAGTGTGGCATTGATTGCTAATGTGGAAATGCAGCCTGTGTTGGGGATGTGGCCTGGATTTGGGGTTCTGCACTCCTTGCAGATGGAGGGGCTCAGCAAAACACTCCCTGGGAGACACCTCCCCATTGTCCCATCAGCAAGCAAGTGGAGAGAGCAGAAATACCCTTCGACAGGCAAGAAAAAAGAAGTCCTTCCTGCACGGGCAGGAATTTGCAACTGGGCAGTTGTTTCCTCCCTTCCTCCTTCCATACTCCCTTCCTCTCCCAGCTCCACTCTCCTACCTCCAAACCCTGACCTGGAAGGCCTGTCCAGCCCTGCTGTGCGTGCAGGTGGGACAGAGCATCCTGCGCTGCTGTCTGGGGACCTGAACTGGTGCCAGGGCAGGAAAGGGTCTCGGTGGGTCCCGTGTGCTGCAGCATGGACCCTCTCCAGTGACATTTTCCCAGCCCTTGCACCATGCTGCCCAGGAAGGCTGTTGCTCTGGGGGCTCCGGGGGCTCCTCGGTGACGGGGTTTGACCCGCCCTGCGTTAGTTGGTGGTGGCTGTGGCCTCCGTGGTGCTGCTGGCAGCTCTGGCACTGTGGCTACCCTGTGTGCTCTACATCCTTCCCTCTGCCACGGGGAGGTCTGGGATCCCCCCCTGAGCATTGCATGAGGTCCTCGGGGCTGCTCAGCCCAGCTTTGTGCTTCTCCAGGAATCTCGGGGGGTTGCTGCTGGGGCAGGGGCGGGAGCCAGCGTGCTCCCGTCTCTCCAGTACACTCACTGGGGACACAATGACACTCAGGGAGCATCTCATGGGATCATTCTCTCATTTAGGGCACTAGCTAATATTCCAACGGAGCCTCTGGGAATTCCTTGCTTTGCTAAGGGGCAAACACCTTGGCCATCACCCGTTGGCACGGAGAAGGGCCGAGGCCACCCTGACGTCGCTCTGCCGCCCTGGGGGGAGCTTTTTGGGGCTCTTCATCATCAGCCCACCAAAAAACACCCCTCTGTCCCCAAAACGGGTGCAGCCACCCCCTCCTTGTGAAAAATTTGGATTCCAGCTGAATGCAATGTTTCCATAGCGAAACCGATGGGAGGTGTGCGCTCGTGGGATGGGGTTTGACTCCTGCAGGGAGGAGAGGCGACTGGGAAAGGGGAGAGGCTGAGTGACTCACTGGTGGAGCAGAAGGAGGAACTTGAGATACAAAAATGAACGGGTAGAAGAAAGGTCCTTTGTTAGATATCCTGCCTGATGCAAAGCGGGGTGGGAGAAGCAGTGTGTGCATGTGTGAGTGCGTGTGCCTCGGTGCACGTGTATGTGTGGTGGAAAGTTGGAGGTCTAGCAGGGCAGGTTGGGGCCTTCTGGCCTCTCTGCACAGCTCTGGGGGTGGGAAATGCTAAAATAACCAAGTGAAATGGGGAATCTGGCCAGAAAAATTAAAATACAAGAGCATGGCTTTTGATTTGAAAGCATATCTCCTCCAATCACAGAGTTATCACAGGGTAACATTCTCATTTACTGTTTTTTTTTTTTTTGTGTAGAGTTCATGCATGCAATTTTTAATAATAAAAATGAAAAGTAAAAGAAAAAAGGAAAATAAAAAAAAAGCAAGAAAACGGTCATATAAAACTATGTTAAAGTAGGACTAATGCTAGAAGCACATATCAATAATTTAGGGCAAATTATGTTACAGGGATGGTGCAATAATCCCCAAACCAAACATTATAAAGCCAAGAAATTAATCAATATTAACCGTAGAAGAGACTCAAACATGTTAAGGTATGGAAGTGAAGTGAAGGCACCAAAAACTTTAAATGACAACCAGGAAGAAAATATAGACAAGAACTTAATATGTCTTTAAAAATGACTTCAACCTAACTGGGCTCATATGGTAGTCCCTGGCTGGTGGAAGATTTTCTGGAAGAATTTGGGTCTGTTGTTGTTTGTTTTCAATTAAAAATGAGGATTCCAGCTCAATGCAATCTTGCTGTAGAAAATATCAACTTCCCTTTAAAAAAAAATGCACAAAAAAATGGTGTCTTTGACCTACTTTTGGGCCAAAAACTAGGCTCTTTTTCAGCCAAGAGGCGTTTGGCTTTGGGACAGCTGATCCTTCTCTGAAAAGGTGACCTTTTCCATGAACCCCCTCGGTTCTTGACCAGCTCTGGCACCATCCCCATGGCTGCAGGGCGAGCAGCTCTGCGCAGCACCAGGCCCTGGCTCGGTGCTGCCGTGGGCCGTGTGTCATGCTGTGTGTGTGGGGGATGCCCACGGGCTGGCACTGTGTCTCTGCGGGGGCTGCGGATGGCTGCGCTGGGGGGGCTAAGGGACCTGTGCACCTCGTACGTGTCTGTACGGAATGTGCCGGCTCGGAAGGTGTCTGTGTGGTTTATGCGTCTCACATGGCTTCTGTGGGGTTGCAGTATCGTGGGTGGCTGCGATGGATGGCAGTACGTCAGCTCTGCGAGTGCTATTCGAGTTGCAGGAGCTGCCTATGGGGAACACATGCATCTCCTCCTGGGGCGGTGGGGATGATGTGCCGCGGAGAGGCTGTGCAGCTCGGGTGATGGTGGGCGCTAGGACGTTCAGAGTGGGGTGGTAGCTTCCCAGGGCTGTCTTGGCTCCATGGTGCCAGCCTGTCTCTCTGGCACTCCTGAGGGACCATTCTGCAGGGCTGCAGAGCAGAATCCATTTTTAAAACTCCCGACAACGAAAAGGAAAGAAGCAAGGCCGCCAGGTCTGCGTCTTTCGCTCGCTAGCCAGGAGAGCCCGTGGGGCTGGGGTCAGCCTGGCCTTCCAGCCCCATGGGCTCTCAAGCCTTGCCCATCTAAGACCTGGTGTGGGCCCACAGCTCTGCTGAGCATCATGAAACAGAGCACCTCGCTGCTTTCTCATCTTTACAAGGACCCCAGGCAACGTGCCCCCAGCATGCTACGTACGCGTGGGGCCTTCCACAGCAGGAGGGCATCGGGGTCTCTGAGCCAGGGCTGCTGCATGGCAGTGGAGGGCACCAAACTCAGACTGTGACAGGAGCTGGTGGCAACACCCTCCTGCTGGCTGCTCACCCTGCAGAGCAACCAGCAGGTCTGCCCAACATCACCACAAAGCTCGCTCCACCACGGGCATTCTGCAATAGCTGGACCTTGGAGCTGCTAGCCTCCAAGGTGGCCGTGTTGGCTTGGATGTTGACCCCGTTGGCCTGTTCTTGACCCAACTAGCCTGGTTCCCTGGGGAACACATCCTGGGACCTCAGCCGCGTCATCCCATGGCAGGCAGAGAACTGCAACACGCTTCAAGGCAGCAGGGAATAGTTGACCATAGCTGCCTCACAGATGCAGGTGCCCCCAAAGTGGGGACCATCTTCTGGGATGAGTGGGGTCATCTCCCTTCATAACTCGCCTGTGAGCAATGTGCCAGAACCCAAAGCATGGGGAGCCTGTATATGTACTGGTCCCCAGCAGGAGTTGGAGAGAACAGCTCCATTGCTCCCATGGGTCCTCTGGTGCACGTAGGCCCTGGACCTGGCCAGCTCAGGGCATTGGGGTGCTGCTGCTGTGGGGCAGAGAGGGCTGTAGACTGGTGTGGTGTAGGGTGGATGCCACACCATGAAGCAGGATCAGGCCCAGGATGTTTCCCTGAAGAAGGAGTGATGTGGGAGGCACCAAGGGTGGCACACACCAGCTGCCCTATTGCTCCTGGGTCCTCCCCCTCTTCCGTGCCCGCTAATGGCACTGGTCCCCCCAGGTGCCCAAAGCACCATCATGGTCCTACTCTGCCTTGGTTTCCTAATCATGGAGTGGTTCAAACACAAGTCATGGGAATCTACGCAGAACATGCAGCTCTTACTGCATTTTTTCTCCCCTTTTTTTATGTGCATCCCACTTGTACCTCCTCCTCCTCACTCTTCCCACCTTCTCCCCCCTGCACCACCCACCCCACCTCTGTCTCTTCTCTCCTGATCTTGGCTCAGCCTGCAACCTCCCTGCAGAGCTGCTTGTGGGTGCAGCAGTGGGGAGAGGGGACCCCAGACATTGGGGGTATCACTGGGACAAGGTGCCACCCAGGAAGCATAGAGGTGGCACAGATGGCAGGGGTGCCTGTCTTCCCTGTTGAGTACAGAGGATGAGTGGGAAGAGTGTGGGTCCCCCCCAGTATGACTTCCAGGCTTCGAGGTGGCAGTGAGAGGAGCTCTTTGTGTGAGATGGTGGCAGTCGAGCCCAGCTGAGGGCTCAGCTGCCCCTGGGGCAGTTCCAGGAGCTTCTTGGTATGGAGCCTGTGTTGGTGTCAAAGGCAGCCTCCTCCATCTGGCACACAGAGCCGTGGCCCCGAGACCCCCTGCGTTATCGCATGCTGCTCCCCGAGGCACCCCAAGCCTGCAGCTGGGGACAGGCCACCCCGACACGGGGGG
>NW_008663566.1:0-1345 GCF_000695815.1 Acanthisitta chloris
TGCAGAGGATGATAGTTTTTGCAATTCCAGTCTGCATAATGTCCTCTGTGCCTGCATGTCCTCTGTCCACTATATGTGAGTATGTACCAACTTCAGTGGTCACTCTCCAGGAAGAGCCGTATGCCATCTTCTTCAACTTTTCAAAAGTAACACCTAAATTTAACCCAATGTCTGTAGAATTACTAGCCTTTGTCACTTTTGTTTTTCTGGCCCACACCTTCTAGAAATCTGAAACACAGGTAGACTGGGCTTGTTTTAGTACGTCAGTGAGTTCCAGTTCAGGTTTTATAAAACTTCCATTTCACAAATTGTGAGAGCATCACCCTCAGCCCAGGGTTCACGTGTCTGAATCAAGGCTTGGTTTTGGTGCACAACAGCTCTGTGAACTTGTTTCAAATTAATAGAGGAAGCTGTTATTAAGGTTCTATGACAGACCACAAACGGAAGCTATAATAAATAAGAAAATTAAAAACAATGAGCAACTGCAGAGACAGGGCTAGTTATCTGCTAGTTGCTCAGCTTGGAGATGAAACATACCACTATGAAAAGTTATAAACCTAAGGAATAGTAGAGAATTGGAAAACAGCAACATCAAGAGTCAGACCCTCAAATATTGCTCCTTTTCCACCTGCCCAGCTAGCAAAAGTGCAGCATCTCATTAGAGTGGTAAGCATATGTTCAGCAAAGTAGCTCATTAGTTCCAGTTAGTTATTGTGTATAAGTCAATGAACATGCTTTGTGCACTTTTCTCTTATATTTTTTTCCTGTTTGTGAAGTCTTTCTGTATGTGGTAATAGTTTCCCCAATGAAGTGACCAGAACAAGGAAGGTGACAAGTACTCAGTTGTTCATATATGACCCACGATTAACAAGGCAAATACAGTCATGAATTACTGCCTGTTATTATGAGTGTAATGCATATCAAATAGCACCCAGCACATCTGCAGTCCTTTATGTAATTAAAATAATTTTTTAAAAAACAGAGAGAATTAAAATCATTAAACACAGAATGCTTGATAAAAAATGCCTAATGCATCTTTCATTATAGTCTGGCTAATCTCTTACACTGTTGCAGGGACCTCTTCATCCTCATGTGTTGTCACTGGTTAGGGATGTTCATCTGTAATGTTTGATTACAGCTCCTAATGCATGCCCCAGTCCAGAAATCTGGAGTATGTTATCACTTTGAGTTGGTACATCTCTGTGTACTGCATGTTTAGATTCCTATATACAACCACTTTGTTTCTCTTGCAGCTTTGTCTTGACCATAAGCAAACATAATGGCAATATTTACAGTACTGTCAGGTTTTAGTGGAATACTATAGTGCTAAGAGGATTCCAATTTC
>NW_008663567.1:0-2749 GCF_000695815.1 Acanthisitta chloris
CGCCTGGTGGACACGCGGCTGGTGCACCACAACGTGACGCGCTGGAAGACCTTTGATGTGAGCCCGGCTGTGATCCGGTGGACCAAGGACAAGCAGCCGAACCACGGGCTGGTGATCGAGGTGACCCACCTCCACCAGGCACAGACTCATCAGGGCAAACACGTCAGGATTAGCCGATCTTTACCTCAAGGGCGCGGGGACTGGGCGCAGCTCAGGCCGCTCCTGGTCACTTTTGGGCACGACGGGCGAGGCCACGCGCTGACCCGCAGAGCCCGGCGGAGCCCCAAGCACCAGCGTTCCCGCAAGAACACCCAAAAGAACAAAAAAACGTGCCGCCGCCATGCCCTCTATGTGGATTTCAGCGACGTGGGCTGGAACGACTGGATCGTGGCACCCCCGGGGTACCAGGCGTTTTACTGCCACGGGGACTGCCCCTTCCCTCTGGCCGACCACCTCAACTCCACCAACCACGCCATCGTGCAGACGCTGGTGAACTCGGTGAACTCCAGCATTCCCAAGGCCTGCTGCGTGCCCACGGAGCTCAGCGCCATCTCCATGCTCTACCTGGATGAGTATGACAAGGTGGTCCTGAAAAACTACCAGGAGATGGTGGTGGAGGGGTGCGGGTGCCGCTGACCCCCTTCCCTCTCCTCCCCTTCTCTCTCCCTCCCGTCCCACCCCAGAACTGCTTGCTATAGCTGGACTCTTCTCTAAACTAAACGTTCACCTTGACCTTATTTATGACTTTATGTGCAAATGTTTTTGACAATAATGATCATATATTTTGACAAAATATATTTATAACTACATATTAAAAGAAAAAATAAAATGAGTCATTATTTTAAAGGTAAATGCATTCTGTGTCTCGCCTCTCAGGGTGCTGCTGAGGCTGTGCTGCCTGCGAGTGCGGCAGGGAATTTATCTTCTCTCCTTATCTTCTTTCCCCTCCCCCCTTCTCCTTTCCCCCTCACTCCTTTTCCACTTAAAGGCTTTGCAAATTTCAGTCTTTCTATTTCTCGCCGAGGTACCCGCGGATCCCCCAGTGCTGGGGCTGTGCCACGTGGGAGATGAGGGTCCCTGGAGATTAAGAGCCGCTGGGAATAGAGCCGACCTTGCTAACCTGGCCCAAGCCTTTGCAAAACAACCCACCAAAAATGCATTTGAAAAGAAGGTGAAGATTTACCTGAGGGCTTTATGCTAAACCCTCTGGGTTTTTATACCCTTCCTCCAACTTCAGGATTCCCCAGGTTTTAAAACTATTAACATTTTCCCCTCCCTTACTCCCCTCCCCACTGGAGATTGGGAAGCTTCAAAGGTTTCCAGGGGTCCTTTGAAGATCAAATCACTCCATTACAATACCAAAAAAAAAGATATCTGGAGCAGTTAAATATGTGTTAGCTAATAGCTACCTGTGCTGTGTCCTTTCTAAATTGTTTCCGAGCAGGAAGGTGATCGGAGCTGAGCAGGTACAGTTGGAGATATCAAGGGCTTTGCAAACCCTGGCTCGAATGGATTGGAGGGACTGTGTTTGGCTTGGAAAACAGGGAGCTGTGCCTGGGCAGGGTGGCACGGGGCTCGTGTCCTGGAGTGGGAAGCGGCAGCAGGGTGAGGGTGCATGCTGCTTTTTTTCCCCTCTTTAATGATTGAAGCTTTCCAACCCACTGAAAGGGGCAGCTTAGTTGAAACCAATAAAAACTGGAGTGGAAAGCTTGCCAAAAGCCTTGGCTCCCTGAAGAGTGCAGGTGGAGAGAGGAGATGGGAGCTGTGGGGGGAGGCGAGCATGGCCCTGTGTTTCTCTTGGAAAGCAAAAGTCCAGCCCTCAACCTCTGTGCCAGTGAGGCTTTTCCACCCCTCCATCCCAGCAGTGTACAGGACACAGGGTTCCCTCTGCTGCTGGAGAGCCTTGGGGTGTCTCTGAGTGCTGGGGGGTCCCCACAGCCTCCAGCACCCTGTGAAGAGCAACGGGTGCTAGCTATGGGGCTGAGCATCCCCGGCAGGGCAGGGACAGAGGGATCACCCCAGCACTGGGGACCCCGGGCTGGGGTTATTGCTGTCGGGTCTCCAGGGCCCCCTCGGCCCCGAGCTGACACTCTCATTCCTGCCTTTAGAAGGGAAATGCGTGGCCTGGGGCATCGGCGACCTGCTGCCTCCCCTTTGATGCCTGCATATCAGACATAGCCATGCCAAAGAAAGAATTTCATTTTGAAGTGGCATCAGCTAAAGGCGAGCGCCTTTCAGCTGCCTGACAGGGCAATTACACACATCTCCATCGATAACCTCGGCTGCGGCGAGGTCGGACCGGGAGAGGGAGTCTCCGGGCCCCCCGGCAGCCCTGGCTGTGGGGCAGCCACTGTGGGAGGGTGTCTTGGGGAAAAAGCATCTCTGTGGCTTTACTGAAAACAAAGAGGCTTCTCCCAGGTTTGCTTCCCTCTTCGCCGGTGCATCCCAGGTTGTCCTCGAGGCCGTGAGGGTGCTGCAGAGCTGAGCAGCATCTGTGCAAATGCCTCTTGGATTGAGGTCATTCTTGCTGGAGGAGTATCCAACAGCTTTGCTGTGTTCCTGCTGCTTTATGGAGCTGTTTATTTTGGTGCTTCTTTTTGCATTGCGTTTCAATGATGAAATCAAAGCTTCATCCCTGTGGAGGCAGAGACACTTGCTTTTCTGTAGGTGCTGCTGTTGTCCTAATGCCAACGTGGCCTCTGGGAGATTCTCCTTGGCTTGGTGAGGTCCTATATGGGGGTTATGCTCA
>NW_008663567.1:2796-30652 GCF_000695815.1 Acanthisitta chloris
CACAAACCAAGTGTTTTAATTTTGTAAATTTTATAGAAATCTAAGCTGTGGCTATAAACCTGCTGACAATAAAAGTGAGCTATGTGACAAGATACTCATGGATGCATTAAGGAATTCACTCACATCTAAGCCTGTGTACTTAACACAGCACAGGGGCTGAGGGTTTCCCTCCCTGTGTGTTTATGCCCCTGTCCCATGCAGACTGCAAGCTGCTGCACAGTCTTATGTGATCAGGGAGGAATTTAGCAAAATTCTTAAAGTGTTAAATTCTTTAGAAATAGGAAAATACAACAAAAATTGTAGGGAGAGCAGGGTTAGTATCTTCCTCATTTCCAGCTGACAAGAAGTGGTATTTTTCCCACCACTTCAGTTTATGCTGGGTTTTACTGGTGCTAATCCGAGCTCTTTCCACCATCCTGGCACGGAGGAGAGGGGTTGCTTTTGGGAAGATAAGTGAAGCAGTGGTGTGGGGAGACCCTGGAATTCCATGTAGTGTTTCTGGCCATTGTTTTGTGGCAATTGTGGGGTTTAATCCTATGTGCTGGAATTAACGTGATGACCGATCCTGTCTGTTTGCTGAGGGCTCCTTGCCATGCACATGCTATAGATGTGCTGGTTTGGTTTCAGCAGAGAAGAGCTGGAGTGGAGGCTTAGTCTCAGGCAACCAGTGTTTAGCTTTGCTTAAAAATATGACTAATTTTTCTGCTTTCTAAGTGCCATCATCCCTCTGACCGTGAAATGTGTTATTTGGAAGTGTTACTTACAGAAGTACTTTGTTTGTGGTGGCTGATGCAGAAATCCCTGGAAGGTCTGAGACAAAGCATGTCAGTTTAATCTCCCCCTTACTCAAACTGAGCTGTGAACCAAAGGGAACAGGTTGAAGGTGGGTGTGCAGCCACTTCCCACCAGTCTCCTGGCAGCTGTGGCTCATGGACCAGCATCCCAAGAAACATCAGCTGGATGGGAGATGCTCTGCAGCTCACTGTAATGCACTTGTGCTTTCTGCAGAAAGGCTGTGAATTTGGATACCTCAAAAGCACTGTATGTGTGACTTATGGGTATAGGAAACGAGGAGATCTCAGTGGGGTTTGCTAACCCCCTGAGGCTCCAGCTGAACTGCTCTCAGTGGTGTTGGTGAGGGACCACTGGGCTGTATGCAATGACATTATTGCTGAGCACTGGTGAGAATGTGGGGTAAGTTGTGCTGCAAAATGGGGTCCCAGACTTTGCCATGTGTCAGGAGCTCCCCCCAGAGACCTGTGGTTACACTAATCCCATCCCCAACCCGTTCTCTCTTGGCTTGTAGGATCCCAGGAGTCCTCTGGCAGGATTTTCTACTTCCAGGTGTAAATCCACCCCCAAGTTGAAACTGACAGCATCATGTTGAGAAAAGCCTGTGCCCTGGAGATGCTGTGGCTGAGGAGGCTGCACAGACAGACAGACTTTGCTTGTAGCCACAGGGGCTGAGGCTTTGCAAATTAGTTTCTAAAAATGCAAATGGGTTTGGAAGAGAAGCACCGAGGTTTGCACATTGCTATTCTGGGAGGAACACAGAGGCTTTGCTGCAGAGCCAGCAAAGGAAGATGGGGGCCCTTTGCCCTTCTCTGACTGCGGTGCTTGGACACCTCTGGCAAACTTCTTGCTTATTACTATAATGGTTAGCATACTCAGACTGTGATGGCTTGGAAAACACCTGACTCTTGGCATCAAGAGATGCTTTGTTCTCTTTATCCTGGGGTTTCATAGCATGATAGCAGGTCTGAAGGTCCTGTCTGAAATCACAGGACCTGAACAGGTAAGAGGAGATAGTACTGCCTTCCTATAGGTACTGATCTTGGGCACAGTCATGTATGGAAAGCAGGCAGAGCCAGAAGAGGTATCTGACTACTTCAGTCCATGTCCTGTGGTCTAGACATAAAGCTCTTCCCTGGTTTTGAGTCTGAAGATCCATCACTTAACCTGGTGAATTCCTGTATAATATAATGAAGAGGAAGCTACAAAGTCCATGTTGTTCTCTATGCAGGAGTGATAGTGACAGGGAACATCAGAAATGACCCAGACACTAGTCATCCACCTCATGGATCCTGCATTCACATTTGGAAGTGTAAAATAGGAATTTCAATACATTATTTTCACCTGGTTTCTTAAAGAAGTGCCTCAAACTTGGTTCTTAGTTGACAGCAGAGTATCCACCTAGACACAAGCACCATCAGTCAGTGCTTACACCTTAGCAGAGCATTTTTCATGCACTGCCTCCTGCTCTTGTGCCTTGATTCTGTATTTAATGTGAGAATAGCATGATCCCATTGACTCCTTTTATCCTCCTAGGATTCTGACTTGGCTTGCAAAGAACTGCTCTGAGCCCATTTGCTGAACAATGGCACTGGAATCAAGGGGAGAGCCCCCAGTGTCCATGTCCATGAGAGGCATCATGGAATCACAGAGTGGTTTGGGTTGGAAGGGACCATAAATACCATCTTGTTCCAATCCCCTGTCATGGGCAGGGACACCTTGCAGTAGCCCAGATTGCTTCAAGCCACATCCAACCTGTCCTTTAACACTTCCAGGTATGGGACATCATTCTCAGCCTCAGAGATGTGGTACAGATCACAAGGGCTGCCTGGACCATTGCTCAACCAAAAGCTATAACCAGTAGGATTTCATCCTAGAAAGCATCTGTGATGTGCTGCCCCTTACATAACACCAGGGAATTTAAATAGAAGCAAGTGCTCTGTTTGAATGCCACACTAAGCAGTTGTCTCCAGAGGAGAAGGATTGGGGATCTCAGTGAAAAGCCAGCCATGTGCTTTCTTTCCTGTCTTTTGGAGTTTATCTCTTACAGCTCCTTCCATCCTGAGTATGTAGTGGCACGTGGGTGCCCTGCTGTGTGTACTATATAATATAAATATGTAATAAAAACGTGCTGCTCAAGCATCAAGTGCTTTGAGTGGTGCAGAGAACTCTTCCTGCTGGTCAGTGAGGTGATGGAGCTGGGGTAGAAGCTTGTCTCTTTGCTGTGGGTGTCCTCACAGCTGCTGGGCCCTGTACATCACAGCTGGGGCAGCCATGAGGCACCCATCAGCCACAACATCATCACCTGCTGCAGCTTTGACCTTCACTGCACTGGTGAACCTGTTGCTTTCAGACTGAGGGACCTGTGAAGAGACCCTGCAGCTGTCAGTGAGAGGTAAGCAAAGGGTGCCCAAGGAAGTTGTAGCTTCCCCATCCCTGAAAGTGTTCAATGCCATGTTGGATGGGACTTGGAGCAATGTGGTCTAGTGGATGGTGTCTATAGCAGGGGGTTGGAACGGGATGGTCTTTAAGGTCTCTTCCAACCCAAACCAGTCTGTGATTCTATGAAAATGCTTCTCAGAGCTGGCAAAAGCCCTTGGAGGAGCAGGGGGTGAATGGGTGTAGCTGTGGTTTGGGTGTGGGGCTGATGGGAGCACCACAGCCCCATCAATGCTTCACTGGCTGCTCATGTGGTTGGGCTCTGAGGACTGTGCTCTGGAACTGCTGTGAAGGGAACCTGTGCTGCTGGATTGGTCCTGGAGGAGAGTTTCTTGATGTTGGCTTACATCAAAAAGGAAAGCTGGGGCTCTAGGACATGCCCTTATTTCGTTGGTGAGTTGGGGGTTGATCCTACTTGGATATCTGAGTACAAGGGCTCCAAGCCAGCATGGCACCATGCTCCTGTTCTTCACCACAGAAACCCTTACCCAAGGGCCTTCAGGTCATGGACGTGTCTGGAAGAGGCACTGAACAAGACATCCTGTGGAACATACTGATCCTTCCTGCTTCTGGACTTGGAGCATCAGAAACAGGTATTTCTAGGTGTCATTTGAAGAGATTTAATATATACAACTTGAGTAGTCACTATTTATTTTGGTGTTTTAAAGTATTAAAAATAATCACTGCAGTGTTCCTTGAAAGACAGTCTGTAGAGCTGGACAGTTTCCCAGCAGGAGGCAGTCCCCAAGGATCATTTGCAAAGATAATATTTTTAATTTGATTAACCAATGAGAGGGACTCACATGTGCCTCGGTAGCAGGATGGAATTTGGGTGCAAAATTTGATGGCACAAGCAACAAAGCAAATTGAGAAGGTTGGCATGGAAAGCTGAGCAGCTCTGCTTTTGGACATGGCAGAGAACAAAGACCTGGGGGCTTTGCTGGTCAGAAAACACCTCGAGAGAACCCAAGTTACAACACCTGGGATGGATGAAATATGGATTTTCCCCTAGAGCTGCCAAAGGCAGGGCTAAATACTGAGTGGGTTTCTGATCCCTGCATTCATGGTGAGTTGTTTCAAACCTTACTGGACTGGTATGAGGATCAAACGATCTTAGAGAACAGCCTGGTCTTGTTCTGCCAGGAAAATTGGAGGCTGGAGGGGAATTACATGTATGTCTTGGGGTCAATCCCAATGAGAGGGAAGGGCTGCTTGTCTCTGAGTAGGAACGTTTAGGGGACTGGAAAAAAAAATCCAGTTATCAGAAGGGAAATCCCAAATAGGCCATTTCAACAGGGCTGGCCAGGACAGAAATCTGTCCTTGTTTGGAGGTGTCTCTGCTTTACCAAAGGGTAATGTGGCCCTCAGGACAGCAGAGAGCAGCTTTCCTCTCCTGGGTGTCTCTGCAGCTTTGGGCACAGGGTGTCAGGTGAACACCTTGACCAAAGTCACTAAGGGAGGACCTACAATCTGGTATGTCACTGTGGATGTCACCAGCTGTGGTCAAAAGAGAAGCAACCTCAGACAAAATTATTTCTCATCATCAGAATGGGGATAGAAATGCCCTTTCCTGGACTGATGGGTAGTGGGGACAACCTGGGAAGGGGCAGTTGCTGTCCCCAGCCAGCAAGAGATTGGAAGTGGCTTATGGAGGGAGTAAGAGGGTGGTGTGCCCTTGGGTGCTGGAAATAGCATTATATGTCACCATTCACAAATGGCTTTTCCTGTGGGTTGAATAATGGCTTAAAATAATAATATGGCTTGTGTGGCCTTGAGGCAGCACAGCCACTGGATGGGAGAGAGAAGGGCTGGATTTTCCTCCCACCTCCATCTGTGTGGTCTAGGGTGGGTCAGTAAATGGCCTCATGCCTCAGTTTCCCCCCTTGCAGGCCAGCACTGCTGCTGACAGTCATGGTGATAAATAATATCTCACAAGCAGCTGCTATTTAAAAGATCTTTTATTGCTTCCCGTTAAGCTGATGACTGTTAATGGGGAGAATTAAATTCACTGCCCTGTTGCCATTAGACAAATATGTGCTCCATCTCCATCTGAAAACCCCATTGTAAATAACTGTGGAGGAGTGGAATAAACATCGTCCTTCCAGGGCAGGGCCTGGCAGAGGAATGAGCAAACACAGGTGTGGAAGATTTGTAAGTTTTAAGGGAGATTGGGGCTATTTGGGAATCAAATCTGGTTTTGGTTAGGAGCATCTTCTGTGGCAAAAAAGTCCCAAGCCACCAAGGAAAGACTCCACAGATGGGATGATGATGCTGTCTGCAGCTGCAGGCTGGCCACGATGGCTGGGGCTGGGATGGTGGCAGCATCCCAACATCCTGGTGACAGCCAGGTCCTGGCATTGGTCCCATATCCCATCATTTTGCCACTTGGCATTCCCAGATCCCTGTTCACTCATGCAGAGAAACCCTCCTGCACCAGGTCAGCTCCTCTCGAGTTGGTGTCATTGAGCACGTAATTGGGGCTAAGCCTCATACTTTATGTGGCAGCTTTCCTTTCTGTCTCTCCCCTTTCCCTTTTGAAGGTGAAGGTTTTATGTGGCTGAAATGTGTTAACGCTCCCATAAAAGTAAGCGAAACACAAGTGGATGTTTTATTTTTTTGGGCGCAGATGTGATTGGTTTGGGGCTGATCCAGAGGCCAAGCAAGTGATGATTAGCAGTGCTGAGGGGAAGGGCCAGGAAGTGTTTTCTGTAGGAAAATGTCATTTGTGGAGCAAAATGTGACATCTAGGAAAGCCAACTCTGTACCTGTGCTTTGGGGGCCAGTTCCTCCCCTCCCTGCTCTTGCAGCCCTGGTCTGATGATGTAGCAGGTGGTTTGTCACTACTGAAGTAATTTTTCCAAAGGATCCTTGATGCCAAGCTCAGCCCATCCAGCAATTAAGGCTACCCAGATGGGATTTCACAATGGAGAGTTTTTACATCCTAGAAGAGGTCCCTGATGCAGAGGATGCAGAGATGGGACAGTTCATCCAGCATCTGTCCTGATGAGCTCTGTCTGTCCCTGTTACTTTACAATGCAGAGGACAACAGGATGTTTTGCTCAGACCCCATGGCCTCCTGCACACATCCGCTGCTCTTGGTTTATCTTGTTCTGAACAGCTCATTTCAGACTCAGCAGAACCAGGGGCAAGGATGGACTAAGTATTTCCTGACCTCATTCTTGCATGATGACACAGAACTCTTCCCTTTGCTCCCGGGAAAAGGCACAACCAGACAAAGTGGTGCAGGAATCTGCCACAAAATTGCTTCTGAATTTTCTTCCTTCCCCAGATGGAGGAGATACCACTTGGTGGTCAAATTGGGCATGAAAGTCTGGTGGGAACCCATCGTGCCCCATGTTCCCTGAGGCTGGGTGGTGGCAGGACCACATTCCCTATCTGGTGGGGTCTCATGGTGAGAAACATCTCCTAGTATTGAGGCTTCTGCCTGGATTTGGAGTCCACCATCTCTGTGGCATGCACAGAGCAGGGAGGCCAAGGAGAGGATGTCCCACAGCACTACTGGTGCATGGCACTCCAAAGAGCCTGACAGCTCTCTGAGCATTCAGCCCAGTCTTGTCTAGCTGAGGAGAGAACTTTGTGCAACCAAAAATAATAATTATTTGACCATTATTTCTACAAGTTGGTATGAAGCCAATATTTATGCTGAAATGAGGCTGCATTACCTGGTGGTTCCCCATTGCTGCTCTGGATGTCCTTTGGGGTAGAATAGACTAGAATATTTTCAGTTGGAAGGAACCTCCAGTGATCATCTGTTCCAACTGCCTGATCACTTCAAGGCTGACTAAAAATTAAAGAATGCTATTAAGGACATTGTCCAAATGCCTCTTAAACACTGACAGGCTTGGAGATGTTTCCCCATCTCTGGGAGGAGCAGAGCAGACTCTTTGCAAGCCTTGAACTCCTGGGCACGTTGGTGGTCAGAGCACAGATGGGATTTCCTCAGCCTGTGGTGGTGTTTTGAGGATCAGTTAGGGCTTGAAGCACCATTCCATGGAGTGACTGTGACAGACGTGTGCCTGGCATGCACTCCAGTATTTCCCATGCTCTTCTGAAACATAGGAAAAACAGTGAAACCCAGACTTGCATGATAAATCTTTCCCTCACACTGAACTCATGCGAAGCCTCAGCATCCCAACAGCAGATGGTTTAGCTATTGGGATAATTAGGATTATCCATACAGACACCTGTTTTGCAGGCACTGCCATCCTGATCTTCACATGTGTCCTCCAAAGGAGGAATGTCCTCTGCAGATGCCCCAAATCTGGGATTTGTGGTGGCAGAGCAGTGGTCTTGACTTTTGTTGAAGAACTGTCCAATTTAGATGTTCTGTGTCCATGTGTGTGAGCTTGGTCTTGTCTCCAGGACTGTGTGTGAAATCTGTCCCTTGATATTCCAGCCTCCAAACTTCTTGCCCTCCTGACAAGGGAGGTGTTGACTCATGAATAAGAAAGAAGTAGATGGCTTTGTGTCACTGCAATCACACAAAGCTCCAGTGATGTCCAAGGCACCAAGCCAAGCTGCCCTGTTTGCATTCTGGAGCTGGACACCTCTCCAAAAGCATCTGCTAGGGTTTCCATCTACAACCTCTGCACCTGCAGATGAAAGGCCATGGCACCTCAGTGCTGGGACAGCTTTGAAAATCACCACTGTGGCTTCTGGGACAACATAGTGCTTTGGCATAGGTGACCCAGAGAGAGTGTGTCTGGCTGGGAGGAGGTGTAGGGTCACCTGGATTGGTGGTGGGACTTCTCTCCATGGTATACACCTGCACTTCTTGGCTAAACGGCCCCTGCAGCCTGGCAGAACTTTCTGCTGAGTGTTTTGGCTGGATCCATGAACTTGTGTGGCTTCTGTGGCATGGAAACTGCCTATAATTTATGCTGAATACAGCCCCCACACTATAAGATCATTTAGGCCTTTAAAAACGATTTCAAGCCACAGGGTAATTGTTTAATGATCAGTAGACAAGTCCTGCATTAAGCCCACAATTAAGGAAGAAAAATCCAAATGACAATGCACAACACTCCTCACATCCATCTCAACCTCCAGCAACTTGAAACTCATGACTTGTCTCACCTGCTATTGCATCAGTGGCATGAAATTGCAAAGAAAGCAATGGTTCATGGGGAAACTGCAATGTGAGGTCCCAGCATCCCAACCAGGGGTGAGTGTGTGGCCAGGGTTGGGTGCAAGTTGAGGAAGATTCATTTAGAGATGATTTAGGAGTGAAGAACCTGGATGAGAGTTTAGTTCAGTCATTCTCTTCATTCTCTTTGTGCTGTTGTGGGGAGATGGGATTTTTTTCCCAAGGGAAGATCCAGTGCCTCAGTGGTGTAAAACCAGTGTAGCAGCACTGAAGCCAATGGCACTATAGTAATTTACATCTGTTGAGGAAGTGGTTCAAAATCCTTCCTTTGAATAAACACCTTATTCATATATAGAAGAGAACTCTGTGCCTCATGAAGATCCTCCTGGGGTTTCCATCCTCCAGCATGTGGTGGATGGGAACATCTTGGCTGCTTTGCATCTCAGCAGAGAAATTAGGCAGTTTCTTAAGTGAGTTTTCTCTGCACCCAAGCAAGGAGAAGTCCCAGGTGCATAGATAACCCACAGGGATTTAATGGCTGTCCATCTGTTTGGCATGGATGGTTTTATGCTGCCTTACAGCTTCATCTTGCAAGACCTGGGTTGGTTTTGGGCCTTTCACTGTAAGAAAGACATTGAGGTGCTGGGGCTTGTCCAGAGAAGGACAACAGAGCTGGGGCAGGGTCTGGGGCACTGAGACAGGCTGAGGGAGATGTGGGGGCTCAGCCTGAAGAAAAGGAACCTTCTCACTCTCTATACCTACTTGAAAGGAGGTTGCAGTCAGGTGGGGGTTGGTCTCTTCTCCTAGATAACAAGTGACAGGACAAGAGGAAACAGTCTCAAGTTGCACCAGGGGAAGTTTAGTTTGGATATTAGAGAAATGTTTTTTATGGAAAGAGTTGTCAAGCATTGGATTAAGCTTCCTAGGGCTGTGGTGGAGTCACCATTCCTGAAGGGATTTAAAAGCTGTGTAGATGTGGCGTTTGGGGATGTGGTTTAGAGGTGGATCTGGCAGTGATGGATTAACAGTTGGACTTGATGATCTTAAAGGTCCTTTCCAATCTAAATGACTCTGTGTTCCCTCCAGAGGACTGGGCCATGTCCAAGCTCTAAGCATCCTGACAGGTGTCATCTCCCATCCCACGCCTCAGCCCCACCATCCTGCCTGTGCCTTGTTTTCTTGCCCTCCTTGAGATCCAGCTGCAGGTTGTGCTTTTCCTCCATCAACATCGTTGCTTTTATCTGTGCTGGTAGCAGCAATCCCCACCCTGCAGGATTTATTTACATTGAAGGATAAGTGGGAGGCTGTAATTGGGATGGGATTTGAAGAGGTCAGAAGGAGCCTGTGCAGGAAAACTGTAAATGAAGGAGGGCTGAGGGTTTGCTCAGTCATTACACACAGATTGTTCCAGCTTCCACTCAGTGCCATTAGCTGGGGGTAAACGTGCTGTCCAGGGACATGTGTGTATACATTAATGGGAGTTTTTAAACAGACCATCAGTAATGAGCTGTTAATGCTTTCCAAGAGGTCTTTTCAATTCCATGCTCCGATTTCCTTTGGCTGCACAGCACGTTGAGGATTTCAGATCTCAGGCCTGAGTGCAGGTCCCTTTCCATGCACCAGGTCCCTGCTCAGCCTCAGCCCCTGTGCTCTGTCCCTGCCCATCTCAGCTCCCTCCAGCACTGTGACAAGCCCCAGCTTAATGTGGCAAGCAGTGGGTTGATGTGACCAGTGCAAGCTCGGCTGGGAGGAAGGTGTAGGATGGAAATCCAAGGAATTGTCTTTCCAGGAAACCTGGTTAAATCACAAGCTGAAAACTCATGGCTTGTGGCCTCAGGCGCACTCAGGAAAACAAGAGCTGAGTGACTACACCCCCTTTCCTCCCACCCCCGGCTCATCTCTGGGGTACCCTTGGGAGGTCACTTGAAGAATCACACCAGTGATAGAATCAGTAATTGAGGAAACTGATGCAAACGTGATCTCCCAAAAGGTTGTGTGGGAAGCAAACTTGGGAAGGATGCTCAGATAAGTGGAATTTTTGCTCTTATGCCTTTCTTGAGCAACACCGTCAGACCTAAGGGTTTCCTGTTTATTTATTCAACAGTCACTGCTGTATTACACACAGAGGAAATCACACAGCCCATTGTGTTTGGAGGACAGGTGAGGTGGAAATAAAGGCTGCTATTTAGGCTGGGGCATATTGGCTGGTGCTAAGCATCTTGTCCTGTGACTGTTTTCATGCATCAGTGAAGGGAGCACAAACACACCCTGCAAACATCTGGCCAGGAAGATGCCTCAGCTGTGCTGAACAGGACCAATAACAATAACAACATAGAGCAGCCCCAAAGCTGCTTTGCTCTGGGCCAGGTAGTGGAGAGACCCCTACATTGGGCTCTGGGATGAGAAGGCAGAAGTAGAAATGGCTTTATACCACCCCATGGTCTGTGTTTTACTGGCATGGAATGGCTGTAGTAAAGCTAGAGTGGACAGTGCTGTATGAAAACCAACTAGATAGCAACATGTCATCTGCATCTGTTCCCCCTGGGGAGGTTTACAACCAACTGTTCTCCCTAAGCAGCTCACCACATAGCCTCTTACTGCAAAAATGTGCTCAGATGACTTAACTTAATGACTTTGCTAAACTGAATGATTTCCAGTAGCACAGTCATGTGTTTGGAGCAGGAAGAAGGAAGCTGTTTGCCCATCTAACCCAAACAACTTTCTGTTGCTGATGGGGAGAGAGGAAGGTCTGAGCATCTCGTGCAGGGAGTGCAGAGTACCCATGACTTCATTCCTATAGTGCTTGGCAAGGAAAGTGTGCATCAGGCAGCAAAATATGGTAGTTCAGCCCTTCCCTACATTTCTTAGCTATGGGGCAATGAGTAGTGGGAATCTGTGGCAAATTAAGATGGACTTGCAGTAAGATGTCTTCGAAGAGCCTGGCACGTGGCTGCTGTTACCTGGATGCCACCCAGTGATGCCAACAGGGATGTGCTCCCAATATGTGAGACTTCTTCCCTTTCTTAAGACTGACTGGATTCCTCTCTCTCTCCCTGAGGGAATCACAAATATTGGTGCTTGGTTGAACGAGGGGTAGTGGGTTTCAGCTGAAAAAAGATAGAATCAGACTAGATAGAAGGAAGAAATTTTTTATGATAAGGCTTGTGATGCACCTGCTTAGGTTGCCCAGAGAGGTGGTGGGTGCTCCATCCCTGGAAACATTTGAAGTCAGGTTGGATGGGGCTTGGAGCAACCTGGGCTAGTGGAAGGTGTCCCTGCCCATGCCAGGGAGGTTGGACTAGATGGCTTTTGATAGTCCCTCCCAACTGAAACCATCCTGTGAGTCTATGGTTTGTTTGAGGAAATAGGGAATAGATGAGATGATTTGGTATCCATCCTGGGGCCGGAAAGGGTGAAATCCTTTAGGATCTAAAAATATGTAACTACAAATGCTGCTTCAGTTGCATGTAATTGCTGTGAGCTCCCTGGGACTGTGGGCAAGGATATTGTTTCACCTTTGCTCATGTGGGGCCCAAATTACAGTTTAACAGATTCACTTGCAGTTTTCCTAACTGTATTTTCTCCACAAAAAGTAGGATTTGGTTAAAAAAACCCCAGCATTAAAGAAATATTGTTTTGTCTTCTGAAATTCCAGAAAGCCTGAATTATTTCAGTACAAAATGCAAAAAAAAATTAGTTTCATTTAACTGAAATTTGTTTTCATTTAATTTTATTATTTTTCACTGTTTTTTAAATTTAGTTTCATTGACATGTGAATTCTCACACAGAAGTTTCCCCAACCTTTTCATTTTATATTCTTTGTGATATTTTTCATATTTTTTTTAATTTTAACCCAGTGTCTGAACAAGTGACATGATACTGCAGTTGTCCAGGTGGATGCAATTCTGACTTCTGTTCAACCCAACCTGACTCCTCGAGCCTTTTAAAAAACTCAGCCAGTGTGATAGAGCTGTGAGAAGGCTCCAGGTAAAAACAGACATATCAGTTGCTGCTTTTGGCATTTCCTTCAGATCAAAGCTTCAAGACTACTCAATACACAAGCAAGTGCAAGCAAGGGGGGGATGTTTCATCTGTTTTTCTCTCCTTTGCCTTGCAATAAGATCTGCCTTGTAAGAACCATGGTGATTAATTATAGTCAGTAATAAAAATAATAATAGATATCATAGTACTACTAATAAATAATTAGATATATTCAAAAAACCACCCACAACTGGTGCAGTAAGAACCAATTGTTTATACTTCTGACATAGTCTTCTCTAAACTATTTCATTCTGTTTTGTAATTGTGAGCTGTTTTACCTAATTTCAGCCATCCAAACATGGTGTCTGGCCCTGTCAAACTGGGATTTGGACTCTCCAGCTTAGATCCAAGACCCCCAAACTGGGATCTGGACCTATCAAACTGGGATCTGGGTCTCCCAGACTCGGATCAGAGACCACCTAACTGGGGCTGGGAGTCTCAAACTGGGTTCTGAGACCTGCAAACTGAGATCAGAGCCTGCAAACTGGGTCTGGGACCTTCTAAACTGTGACCTGGCCCTCGAAACTGAGGTCCAAGTCCCTTAAACTGGACTGCAGGACCCTAAAACTGAGGCTGAGCCCTCCAAACTTTGTTCTGGGAGCCTCAAACTGGGATCTGCTCCCTCCAACCTGGTATTTGGATCCTCCAACAGGGATCGTCCGCAAGATGTCAAGTGTAACATGGTGCAGAGAGCTGAGAAGGAATGTCTAACTGGGATTTGAACCCCCCAACCTGACGATAGGACCTCCAGTGGTGTCTGGGCCTGCAAACTGGGTCTGGGACTTTCTAAACTGGGATCTGAGACCTCCATGTCCTCCAACATCCACCAAGTCCTAGCAGTGGTGCAGGTTCTCAGTCACTGCAGGGTACTCCAGGTCCTCCTGGATAATCCCACCTCTTTCCTGTTGGGATGAAGCTCTCTCAGGCTCAGTGTTGTCTGCCCAGGTACAGAGAGCTCTGGACAGCAGAGGTGAGATGCTGTGCATTCCCTTTACATGCTAAATTTGTCTTTTCACCAGCTCTTTCTATTGCTATGACTGGCAGAGCTGATGCCAAGTTCCCAGAATGCTGCACCTGGGCACTTTGGAAAGCCTAAATGGCACATGTATTTTTGAACTCAGTGATCTTAAAGGTCTTTTTCCAACCTAAATGATTCTATGATTCAGCAGCTCCCTTGTGCACACAGAGCATCTCCTGATGAGGCCCAACATGCTGGGCAAATTCTGCTGGGGAATGTTGACAGTTTGAGCTGGATCTTGCTGTTGCATCCAAACCACTGAGCTCAGGGAGAGTCCCTCCCTCATCTTGCACAGGTCTCCCACCTGGGTCTGGGCAAATGGTGAGGAAAACTTAGAATCCCAGAATGGTTTTGATTGCAAGGGACCCTAAAGCTCATCTCATTCCAACCCCCTGCCATGGGCAGGGACACCTCCCATCTGCCTAGGTTCCTCCAAGCCTCATCCAAACTGGCTTTCAGGGATGGAGCAGCTACAGCTTCTCTGGGCATCCAAGTGTCCACGTACTGCCCTTCCCTGCTCCTCAGCCTTGGCATCTCCCCATTTAATATGCCCAAGGATCATCTTGTCACTAGCAATCCAGGCACAGCTTTGTGACAGAAGCATTATTGACCAGCACGTTGCAGTTGTCATCTCACAGTCTTGATGTGTTGGAATGAAAAAAGTAAAAAAAAAAAATCCCTTCATGACACCACAATGCAGAGGTTGTTTTTTATCTCACAGGGAGGTTGAATGAGGCCTCGTAATTGCCAGAAGATTATCATCTTGTCACTAGCAATCCAGGCACAGCTTTGTGACAGAAGCATTATTGACCAGCACGTTGCAGTTGTCATCTCACAGTCTTGATGTGTTGGAATGAAAAAAGTAAAAAAAAAAAATCCCTTCATGACACCACAATGCAGAGGTTGTTTTTTATCTCACAGGGAGGTTGAATGAGGCCTCGTAATTGCCAGAAGATTTATGAGACTGGAATTCAGCTCAGCTGTTGTGGCTAATGTGTCTGCAGCAGGGATGTTGTGAAAGCACCTTAGGAGACAATGTGTAAGGAAACTTCAGAAGGTGTGTGATCTCTGGGGGCAAAATGAAAAACCCACACACCCTGCAGTGGATTGGTTTGTATGTAGTGTTGATAGGGAACCATCATCCCCCATGGCCTGAGTAAAACCTCTGGAGCTGATGTGCTTGTGCTGCATCCTATAAACAGCAATAGGTTTAGTCTTTGTGTTTCAGGCTGCCTCTAATTCTCTGGGATTTTCACATGCCAGGGGACTGTGTGTAAGTTATTCACAAGCCTCTTCCAAAGCAGAAGGTATTGAAACAGCCACGTGGTTTCCTTCATTCAACATGTTCTCCCCATTAGCACAACCTGGTTCTTTGGGAGGCACTTGTGTTTGGGGTCCAGGTTCCTCCCTAGTGGAAATGCAGTGGGATAATCCAGAGCCACACTAGTGCCTGGGAAAGCATCATGGGATCCAGCTGGTTTGGAAAATGTATTTTTGCCCTGGTGCCATCAGGGTGACCTCTCTGCCAGGCTGCAGCCTGCTTTGCATGGAACCCATGGCTCAGCTGCAATCACATTATCACTGGATTCTTATACCCCATCAAGGCCTGAGGATATGCTTCAATATTTCTATGCCAAAAGCAGCCCTGTAAGAGAACGGATGTTGTTTTGTGCCCTGACCCTTTTGCTCTGTATTGTATATTTGCAGCACATATTTAACCAGCTTGACCTGATCACAAGCTACAGAACTCACAATATTTAAGAATTGTACATTGTAGTTTTTCTATGCTTTTAACCTCCACAGCTTTGTGCAGTTCTCCCTATGAGCCAACAGAGGCAATGACATCTGCCCCATGCTGTGCACAGAGAGGAATGCTCATCACTCTTCCAAAACTTTCCTTGACTCTTCTGTGTCCTCTTCTACTGCATCCAACTGCTGCCTTCAATTTGGTGCTTCACAAGGTTAGAGCTTCTCTTCTCTTTTGCATTGTGAAATGGCTTGTAGGTATTCTAGTAAATATTTGTGAAACAGGGTGACTATTTGAGCAGTGGGGTGAGGAAAGTGAGCAAAAGGGTGTGAAGCTTCAAGAGCAGCTTCTGCTAGATGTGGGTTTATGTAGAAACCTCACTTGCTGTAAGGTAGCTCAGCTCTCTGCTCACTCCTACTAAAATAACCTGTGTGTCTGCAGACCATTGCACAAGATGGGCAAGTTATATAGTCACAAATGTGTTCAGGCAATAGCTGTTTAAAGAACCCATGGTAAACAATCATGCTGAACCCTTTCCCAAGGCTTTACACCTGTAAGAACCCTCCATGTGCAGACACAAGGCATCCCTCCATCACTGGTTGCTGTTCTCCTGCATGGCTGTAGATGACTATTGCTCAGCCTTTGTCAGGTGCATTGTGGCCTGCTCACCTCAAAGGGGTGCACAGGTTTGTGTCAGTCTGGCAGCAGCCAGGGCTCCCCTGGGCACCTGCTTGTGGGGATTGCCCCCCTGAAGCATCCATCCATCCATCCATCCATCCATCCATCCATCCATCCATGGGATGGAGAGTGGTTCTGGCTGTGACTTGGTGAATCTGCCACTGTAACAAGGACCTGGATGAAGCAAAAGCAAAGCTTATTCTCTGGTGAACTATGACAGGACCTGAGGGAATGGCATGAAACTGTGTCAGGGGAGGGTTAGGTTGGATATTAGGAAGAGGTTCTCCCTCCAGAGCGTGTTTGGGCACGGGAACAGCTCCCCAGGGCAGTGGGAACAGCTCCCCAGGGCAGTGGGCACAGCCCCAAGGCTGTCAGAGTGCAAGGAGCATTTGGACAAAGCTTTCAGGTACATATTTGGATTCTTGGGGTTGTCCTGTGCAGGGCAGGAGTTGGACTTGATGACTCTTGTGGGTCCCTTCCAGCTAGGGATATTCTATGATTCTATAAAAAGAGCTGAAGATCTATATCACTGTAAAGAATATTCTGTTAGATATGTATTTATAACTGCAGAAGAGATTTTGTGTAGCACAGCACTTTGCAGCCTCTGTAACCTCGTTTGCAGCTAAACGAGAGTCAGTGATGATGTTTTCACACCATTTAGATGAGCTGTTCCCAAGGGAGGCAGCACTAAGTGTGCACCTTGCCAGAGGGCGAAGACACTTCAGTTCTCTGTTGCCTCCTCTACCTCCAAACACCTCCAGCCCTCCCCAGCCATCACCTTCCCATTCCTAAATTTTTGATAAATGGACTCTTTCAATCAAGAATTCCCAAGCACTCCCCTGTAAGCCAAGACAATTATAGCTGTAAATATAATATGAGCCAAGTTTGGCACCTCTGAGAAATCTAGAGGTGCAGGGTTTTTTCCTTTCTGATTTTTTTCCCTGGTTTTTAAAGGATTTAACTCCTGACATTTCAGCACATTGGCTTAGGTTTTGTCTTTACTCTGTGCTCATAATGAGCTTCAGTGAGTGGAGAGGTGCCTTTCTCTGTGGTAGGGAGCATGTTTCTGGTTTGGCTGGTCACCCCATGGTTTCACACCTTGTTTGCACGATGCAGCTGGAGGTGTTTGGTTTAAGGCTGGGTGAGGATATTAGAAATGCCTGAAATACATATTTGAGTAGATGCATAGCCTGGAGGAGAAAATAAGTTAAATGGTTTTGCATAATACAGGTGAAGCCTTTGTTGCCTGGAAGATGGGAATATCTCTGCAAACCTGGAGAGATAGAGAACAACAAAACCTTGAAGCTGATCTCTTTGTATTTTTGTCTTATGAACTTTGAATTGAACTTCTGCACCAGATCTGATCTGGATGAAATATCATATCTGAGGCTGATCCTTATCTCTTAAACCTTTCCTTTGTTTCTTTGATTCTTTGGGCTTTGCCCTCTTGTTTGATTGTGAGTGGCCCAAAGCTTTGATCTCGCGGTGAGCCCCGGCAGGCAGCACAAACCTTTGCTTTGGTGTGAGACACACACAGGGACATTGGGGTCTAACCAGACAAGAGGTTACTTCTTCTGTGGCAAAGTCCGAAGGCAAAGGGGGTAACTTCAGAATTTATTGTCTCCCCTTACCTGATGGGAAACTGGAAATTCACACGGGTATTTCCCCAGTAAAGAACATGCACCTGTGGGAAGTCAGTTGTTGTATATCTGTTTCCAATTTTATTTACAATCCTTTTTATTTTTATAAAGAGTCTGAGCAATTTAAGCTTACCTATCCTTTAATATAAAATAATTGAAACCAAAGCTCTTTAAATGCTTTATAATGTCTTTTCCTCTGCTCTTTACAGTCATGAGCAGAGCACAACTATCTAGGCTGCTAAGCTTGAATTATATTTTACCTTTTTGGGAAATTCCTTTCCTAGAAACCAACAGCTGGTCCTAATCTAATCCAATGATACCTGCTGATCTATATAGTAAGAGCAAAGTGAGGCCAACCATGTTGGAAAGCATCAGGGGCTAATCTGCAAATATTCATTCATTGTTTTGGACTTCTTTTTTTTTTTTTTTTTTTTAAGGAATGATGTAGAGAGACACTTCAGACTTACTCCCCACGTTTTCCATTAGTGGTAATTTAACACTTTGAAAAATGTACAGTAACTTGCCTAGGTCAGCTGAGTATCAGCATGGAGCTTTTCATTCACATTTTTCATTTAATCCGGTGGCTTTGAATTCCTTGCCTTGTGAGTTCCTATATATGAAGATTAGAAACTGCTCCTGGCTATGGAGAATTACATGCTTTTAGATGAAATTTAATCCCTTGTAAAAGGTTTTGTTCACGGTGATCTTTCCTGTTCGCAGCAATGGGCTGAGAGTGGATGACACAGGTGAAGATATCTGCAGACAATAGGCCAAAAAAAATACATAAAATATCAACTAATCACAGCCTGAACGTAGGATTAAATCTTTATCAGAGGTTTTTGAGATCTGGCAGCTTAGAGACTTCTGCCTTTGATTCCAGGAAAGCAGCCCAGCAAAACGAAAGTCTGCAAAACCTATTGAGAATAAATTGGATGCGTTCGCACTGTCTGTGTTTTGACAGGGTTTGAAGTGGGAAGTCCTGGCTTTGGAAGGGTTTGGTGTGTGATCCAAGCACTCCCCATCCCACGGTCTGGATAGGACTTCTGCCTTCATAGCAGGATGGAGACCTTTTTCCGGATTTTGCTCCCCAAGAACTCTTCTGGGAGAAAAGAGCTAGGGATCAACTCCTGCTGCTTCTGGGCTCACCTCCTGCCCGAGGGCAGCTGAAATGAGAGGTTTTTCTCTGAGCGACTGGTCCTTTATACACTTCCTGATGCAGAACTCTCCAGCAGGATCTAGGCCTCAAGGGGGTATCATCTCAGTACCTTTTTGCCAATGACTCCTCAAGGTCCCCACAAAAACAAAGCAGTGGCACATACTGAAACACCTTCAGCATCCAGCTCTGGGGTCCCCAACATCAGAAGGATGTGAAGCTGCTGGAGCAAGTCCAGAGAAGTCCATGGAGATGTTCAGAGGGCTGGAACACCCCTGCTATAGAGACAGGCTGGGAGAGCTGGGGGTGTTCAGCCTGGAGAAGAAAGAGAAGGCTCAGGGGAGACCTAAGAGTCTCTTCCAGTGCCTAAAGGAGCTCCAAGAGGGCTGGAGAGGGACTTGGGACAAGGGATGGAGGGACAAAAAAGGAGGAATAGCTTCCCCCTGCCAGAGGGCAGGGATAGATGGGATACTGAGACGGAATTCTTGGCTGTGAGGGTGGTGAGGCTGGACAGGGGATGGTCCCACTCAGCTTTGAGAAGCATCCATGGGATAAGTCTGGGGTGCAGACATGGAGAAAATATATTTGAAATATTATGGAATATATTTTATACATATATATATATATTATATGGCTTACAAAAAAAAATGACTTGTATTTTCATGGAGATATCACTGGGACATGTTGAATCCTCCAGTAGAGTGAAAAAAAAGAAGCCAGATGACTTAGATGATAAATTTTCTGAGTTAAATCATAAATACTGCAATGAGTGCTGGATGCTGATGAATGGCAGTGTCCTGACACAGATGTGCATAGAACCTTTATGAAGAAGAATTGGTAAAACCCACTATGTTGAGGCAAATTTTAGAAAAAGAAGAAGGAGGACAACAAGAGTTCATGCAGTGACTGAGCTGTTCACTGCGAGTTGCTTTCTGGGCTCTAGCAGAGCTAAAAGATTGGCTGAAGCCAAACAAAATTCGGAAATTTCACTTGTGAAGAAAGCATGTGAGCCTGGCCCAGAAGTGGGCTGCTCTCTTCCTTTTATGAATCAGCCTCCAAGATATGCTCACATTCCTGATGAACGAGTCTGGAATAACATGGCTTTTGGGTGCAATACACTGATTGTGAGGAAGCAACAGTCTCCCGTGTATGAATAGCTTTTATGTTGCAATAGGTCAGTGCTATAGCATTCTGTGAAAAATGACTTTTTAATGTGCTTTACAGGCTGTCAGGGCAGAGTGAATGTAAACCAAGGACCTGACTTCGTCAGAATGATATTTCAGTTTTGGCTTTATCGCCCTGACGCAATGAATCTCAGATCAATTAGTTTTGCTTTGAAGTTTGCTCTTGATCCAGATCTTCAATAAAAAGGAAGTTTCCAAATCAGTGGTCTGTGAACACTGTTTGTGATTAATTACCCTCTTATAATCTGAGGAATTCTGGTCGTGGCTGTAGTTTGAATACCTCAGACTGCATGGGGAGTTTTATTTTGGCTGGTATATTTGGAAACTGCTAATAAACACCTACTTCCTGTTTTTCTTGCTACTGTGTATAACAAATTGTTAAAAAACTTGCTTTCCCATTTCAGCCTCTTGCCTCTTCGACCAGACCTGAGCCATATTATTGGTTAATCAACAGCATATATCATTTGCCAGCAAATGTCCTCAGCTGTTAAAAGCAGGACGTTGTCTCTGGATGGAACAAGGAGTAGGTAGCTTGAAGAAACCTTAAATGAAGCCTCTGCTAGAGACAAATAATGACTGATCTGGTTTTAAGTTCAAACCCAAACTTTATGCAAAGCTTCCTAAAATAACAGTGAGTTTTCCTGGGTTAATTGGAGCGTGGGGATGGTCATGGATGTGGAGGCTTCGCTTCATCCTGGGAAACGATGCCGAGCTGTGCCCACAGTGCGAACATCTGTTTGGGCAAAGATTTTAAGGTTAAGACTGTGACAGTGGAGTTAAGCCTGTACAGTTAAGACTGTATGGAGGATGTTTGTTTTGACAGGATGAATGCTTTTGTGAAATCTAATATTAGGCTCTATCTAGGTATGTCCGGTTGGCACCAGCTCCTGCATTTTGTGTGCGAACAAATGTTAATTAGCAGGGAAGAAAAAAAACCCCCACTTTGTCTGTGAAGTAATGCAGCGTAGCAGTGGAAATAGATTAGTTCTAGCTGCTGAAAGGTCCTGTGGCTGTTGCCTTGCACAAGTGTTATCAGTGTTTGTGTGGTGTTCTGGGTGTTTGTTTGCTGGCGGCCGTGGGCTGGTGCCCGCTCGGGCCGGGTGACTCACGGCCAGCTCGCTCCAGCCAGGGATGTTTTCAGCACGTTGGTTGTATAAGTTCCTTAAATCCATTGCTTTCATGGCACTGGCAGTAAAAAAAATACTCTCAGAAATTTCCCTGAAATTGTGTGTTCAGGTTGTTTTGAAGTTCAAGCCTTTGTTTTTAGAGTGTGTGCTGCTTTTAAACTTTTATATCTAGAATATTTATGTGTCTACTGTTCATTTACCTCCTTCACCCTCTGGTTATCTCTCTGGAGGAGTTGGCTCTGGGTGAGCAGCTCACAGGATTGAGCGTTGGAAGGGTGGAGGGAAGGGGCATGGCTTTTGCAAAGCAGTGGTAGCTTCAGCAGGTGTTACCTGTGTGTTACCATGTCCTACATCCTGTGGATTTAGGGCAGGTGTGAACCACCTGGTGAGGATACCCACTCACCAGCCTTTGGGACCTCCCTCCTGGTTCATGCTGATGGAGAATCCCAACTGGCTGCTGGTGGGCAGAGACTTGCAGGGATCATCTCCTTTAAGTTCCCATTGCTGCAGGAGGCAGAAATGTGTCCCCAAGCAATCTGTGGTTTGGTTATGTCTTTTTGACCCTAAGGTGTCCCTGTGATAGGAGACCTTCAAGCTCACCAAAGTATCAAAACAATGCACAATCCTGAGGATGCAGGGGGGATGGTGTGTTTCAACCCAACTGTAAATCTTGGTTTCTGGTGGATTTGGGTCCTCAGTACTCAAGATCACCACAGCCCCAGGCTGACCCTGAGGTGTTGAGGCAGCACAAGGTTTAGAGGTACCAGTGACTGGTGGGGTGACTGGTTGTGTGTGCTAGCCAGGCACTGCTGGTCAGGACATACTCCAAACATCCTTGTTCCTCCAGTTCCTTGTTTTCATAAATCTTGTACCTTTTCCATGTCTAAGTTTCTGTCAGTCCTCCTGCTTGATCCCTGATTAGTTGCTTATTTGGAAGCATCTTTAATGATATTATTTGGAAATGATAGAGGCTGAAGAGTCAATGTGGAGTGAAAAATCCCCAGTGTATAGGAGGGGAAGGCTCTCCCTTGCTTCCTCACAGGTTGGCTGCTTATGGCTGCTTCACCCAACCAAATATAAGTGACCTGTGTTTGCCCAGGGAGAGTGCCAGTCTGTTGGCACTGCCACTTTCCCACTGCCATTTCTCCTTCCAGCAACACCCACTATCATGTCCCTGCACAACATCCTCTTCTTGGTTGTCTGCAGCCACTGAACCTTTAAAAGCATCAAATGAGAGAGAGGAAAGGGGAGGAGGTGGAAGTATTCACAACTGAGGGCTGGAAAATCCACCTGTAGTTTTGGGCCATCACAGCATGATCCTTTGGGTGAACATGACTTAAACATCACTGTTTGAGTCATCTTGAAATGGGGCAGGATGTGGGAATTAAAACTGGCAGAGACCAAGGAAACCTCAAAGAGGTCCCTGGCAGTGCTGGGAGGGAGTTTGGAATAGAGGAAGACTCTGGGGCACATAATGTCTCCGAGGGAAATTTACTGGAGGGGCAGTGGATGCTCCAGGGAAATGGAGCACCTCTCCCTATTCTCAGGTGGCCTGCAGGTACCCAGTGGCTCCAGCAGCATCAGGAGTGCTGAACTTTGCCAAAATATCCTTTTGGCTGTGCCAAAACATCCTTGCAGCTGTGTTGGCAGCACTTTATTCTTGACTTGCAGCACATCCAATGCCTCAAGGCAGCCTGCAGCTGTCCTGCCACCTCTCCCACGTAACTCCACGCGCAGCACACCTGAACACTCAGTTTGCTTTCCACCTCCCGTGTTCTTGTTATATTTAGAGCTTATTTTTTGGCTGAGCTTCCCCAGAGTTGGGGCTGGCTGATGCTCTCTAGTTGGAGTTGGCTCAGGGTTTTATGCCCTGCCCTCAAACAGCAGGTCCTGCCCAGGTGGATGGAAGTTGGCCAGCTGTGTGAGCCTGGATTTTGGCAGTGGGGAGGGAGAGGGCAGTGGGTGGAAGTGCCTGTCCTTTTTGTCAGCTCCCCTGTGGCAGCTTGGTAAGCTCAGATCATCCTGGTACATAGGAAAAGCTGTTTTGCCCTGAAGTTTCAGGTCTGAAATGTTTCAGATATAGTCCCATTGGATGGAAATGAAATCTCCCATGGAGGGAGACTCTTAAGCTTATTCTACTGATCCAAGGCAGGGGGAGGTTAAATTAACTGCCCACAGTCAAACAGAGGCTGTGGACCAGACATCTTGCTGTTGGCCCCAGATTTCTGTATCACGGGATTCCCATCATTTTTGGACACCATCAAAGTCCATGAGAGCAGTGACAGGTTGGTGCCACTGCACTGGGCATCATGGAAAGCTTTGCAGGCATTGCAGCTCAGTCCCAGCCCCATGGTTTCTTTGTGCTTCTCCAGAAGGATGTGATTAATTCCTCACTGGAAGAACAAAGGACCTCACTTGAATATGCTAAACTTTCTTATTGCCCAGAAAATTATAAAGGGGGGGGAAAAAAAAGAAAAGAGGAGGTAATCTGAAGAATGTTTGACCACGAGCCCATTTGTGTTTTGAAATGACACAATGTGTGTGTTTTATGATAGCTGCAACCACTTTGTGTGAAGATAAGGGATTTAACATAATGGTTTTTTTCCTTTGCCGTCATTTAGGGAAAAGAGAAGCCAACATACCATTGCTGAAAAACATAAACAGAGTGGCCTTTTATATCTCTTGCCTAAAACTCAGACAGCTCCAAATGTGTTTTCACTGAATGGCTGGTGGGTTTGAGGTTTTTTTTAAGTAGCAGAAACCTTGGTCAATTTTAAAACAGTTCCTTACAGCTTCCCAGGTAAATGAATTAGAAGTTTGAGCTGGTTTAGTAGCCACTTCCTGCCATGAAGGCCAAACAAGATTCATTCCCTGTTTTCTCTGTCACGCAAGGACCGGGCAGGGAGCACACAGGTTATGACTAGGAGAGTGTTTCAACCTCCTCTCTATTTAATTAGTCATATAATTAACACTTACTAAAAGGAGGTAATTTTTTCCAAGCCCTTGTAAACTGCTAACCACTTCATTGAGCTATTACTACTTTCAAAAAGGCTGCAGCAGAAAATGCTGGTGTTTTCCAGCCTCCAACACTTTTCTCCCAACAAGCACACAGGAACTACATAGTTGTATACAAAGCCTGTACCAAAAAAAAGCCAATTTATTCACTCTGGCTCTCTTAAGGTTGTGGTTGCCTTATAACAGGTGAAAGACAAATAGTTTAAGTAATAACTAGGAAAAAAATAGTGGGATAAAAAAGACCTTAATAAGGTAGCAGGGAGGAAAATATGAGAATCCTGGAAAACTTGATGTGAAAAAAGGCTATTTGTAAGACTTCTTGTTGGCACATAGGCAGGGGATGTCCCTGCAGCTGTAACTGCATCCCTTTCCCTCCCTCAGTGCTCACACTGGGAGCTGGGTGTTTGCCAGGATCAATCCCACCCCTGCAGATCCTGAGGGATGGTGGAGCAGCACCATCCCCAGTGGGGGGTGAGATGCAGCTGGGTGGGATGTAAGGTGAGATGTGACGTCCTTGCTGTCCCTTGCTGGGTGAGAAACCATCTGTGGGCTGGGTCATGAACCACATCCCTGGGGTGATCCAGACCTGTAAAACAAGGTCTGTAACAAGCTCTACACTCCCCCCGCTACTACTTTTTTAAACTGGATCATCTCCCCAGGTTAGCTGAAGTGATCTAGGGGGAAAGGGGTCAGCTGTGAACAGGTCAGCTGATGGGAAGATCCTACTCCAGCTCCTTAGCTCTGTTGGGGAGAGAAACCATTAGTGAACTACATTTGTATTCAGCCTCCACCAAAAGCCCCTAATGAGCCCAACTCACCATTTTTCCCTTGGGAACTATCTCAGAACCAAAAGCAGGGGGCAATTTTTCCCCAGTTACTGCTAAGCATCTCCTGGCATAACTGGAATTATTTCTTCCACATCCAAAAATTGCTGGTGTGAGACGCAAAGCCATGTGAGCTCCCTTCCCCTCCCAGCAGAAGGACGAGGCCCCTGTGATGGGATGGGGCAGGGGCTGGATGTGCAGCTGGCTCTGATCAAAGCCTGGCAGCACTCCCTGCCCCCGACAGTCCTGTTTACATTAGCCAGCAGGGACAGGGCTCGCATGGCGTTTGCTAACCTGGCTGTTGGTTCCATCTGCCCGGGAAGTATTGCTGCCCCCAGGGAGTGGGGGAGGATGGGGAAGGGCAGACAGCCCCTTCCAGCACTGCTGGACAGAGTGGAGGGATGGGCTCCTAACATGGGGCCAGCCCCATGGAGTGATGGTCACTGTGTGGAGCAGATGTGCTGCCCTGGTAAAGGGGAGTGCTCCCATTGTGGTGATGGGTAAATCCCTGCTGGATTTTTGGCTGTTTGGTTCCCTGATTTCTTCAGAGTATTTGAGGGGTGGAGTTACAATATCAATGCTCCTGTTTACAGGGGGTTTCCCCTTTTCTTCTTCATAGAATTATAGAATCCTAGAGTGCTTAATGTAAGGGATCTTAAAGATCATCCAGTTCCAAACCCCTGCAATGGCCAGAGACACCTCTCAGTAGCCCAGGTTGCTCCAAGCCCCATCCAACCTGGTTTGGAACACTTCCAGGAATGGAGCAGCCACAACTTCTCTGGGCAACATGTGCCAGTGCCTCACCACCCTCACAGCCAAGAATTTCTTCCCAGTACCTCATCTATCCCTGCTCTCTGACAGTGAGAAGCCATCCCCCTTTGTCCTGTCTCTCCATGCCCTTGTCCAAAGTCCCTCTCTTGTATCCCCTTCAAAAAGGTCACCCTGGAGTTTTCCCTTCTCTAGGCTGAACAATCCCAATTCTCCCAGCCTTTCCTCCAGACCACAGTTGGTGCTTTTTAGCACTATGGGAAGTTATTAGTGTTATTCTGGTTGTAGAAGGACACCAAGGATCTGTCAAAGCCCAGGGCCAATTTGGAAACTCACAGTGTGTAATGGTCCTTTGGTCACTCATCTCAGGGCGAAAATGAAATAATATTATGGGGCTAAATTCTCTCCACTCCAGTTCTGGTGGGAGGAAACTACTGCCTGCAGTTGTGGCTGGTTACTCCTGTATTCTGCTGAGGAGGATCTTAAATTTGTTGCATGTAGTAGACACCTCAAAGGGACTCCTCATTATTAGGTGACAAACTGCACGTTTCCAGGGCAGGGCTGAGTGTCCCTGCACATCCCTAGTGAGGTACCTGCCATTACTCATCCCTCCTGAAAACTGTCACCTTCACCGTTGCAGAACGTCATCCATCGTATTTCCCTGCTTTCCTTGGAATGTGCTAAGTAATCAAAAGGAGCAGCTGACAAAATAAATGAGGAAAGTGTGTTTTTTATAGGGACATCGCCCAAAGGGCATGATGGGCCATTTGGGATGTGCCACTTCTGCCCTTCAAGAGTGTTGACGTTCACGTTCATGGGGCAGCTGGCAGAGAGGGTCACTCCCATCCTTTGTGTGCACAGACACAATCCCTCTGTCCTTGGCTTTTTTTGGTGCTATCTGTCTGCTTTCCTAATTAACCTTAGTCCTGCTACCTCTCCTAGCAGACATGATGCAAAATAAATGACCTAAGAGTTCCCCCCATAACATGGCTCATTAGTGATGGACCAAACACCAGAAAACACAGGATAAGGGCTGGTCAGAGCCTGCCATGAGGTGAGCTAAATGATCTACCAGCTTCTTGCCCTTCACAGGGTGCAGGCCTGTGATCTGGGTCGTACACCAAAGGTTCCCTGGCTCACACCCTGCAGCCATGCAGTTCTGAGTGCGGTCGGGCTCTCTCCGAGTCCACACACCCTTCCCAGTTATTCCACAATCCTCATGAACATATGGCTCTGGCAGTTGTCAAAAAATGTTGGACAGAGGCTTTGTGGTCAGCTTGATCTGTCCCATCTGGTCATCTGATCTCTTTGTTCTCTGGACTCCCATCCCTCCACTTGCTGTGGAGATAATTTGAGTAATGCTTCCCTTGTTTTTTTCATTTTGCTGTGTCGTTATTTTCCCTGCTAGGAAGTGCAATCTTCTCCTTCTTGGCTTCAGGGATAAAAATGGTATGGCTTGACCCTGGCTGCCTGGAGAGATTTGTTTAGTCTTTCCTGTGCTGTAGAGCACACAGTGTGTGCAGCACAGCAAACCTGTCCAAGTTCAGCTGGACAGTTTGCAACAGCGTATCAGAAGAGATGAGCAATCTCATGCTTTGACCGGGAGATTATGATTTTCATCAAGGTGAGGTGTGGCAGTAGGTCTGTACCTTCTCTTCAATCCACTTTAAGCTATGAGTTTGTTGGAGTTTATATCTTCATTCTCAATGTGTCCAGCACCTTGCACTGACTGGAGAAGAGATGAGGAGTCCCTGGGGGTCATGTCTATTGCAATTCCTCTCTCCTTTTTATCAGACCTCTGTTCTTCCAGACCCAGCTTTGGCTGAACCCCAGTGAACTTCCCCTCCATCCCTGTGCTCTTCCCCGTTCCCCGCCGGTGCGTTTGCAGCCGTGAACTTCCCGTGCCCGACCCGAGAGTGTCTCCGAGAGGTGTGATTCAAGCCATGGCGGGAGCCACAGGAAGGAGATTGCTGACCCACCCCTGGCTCCCATTCAGCCTTCCTAATCAGGAATGTCTCTGGATGTGAGTTCTCCTAGCTAAACAGCACTGTGGCCACTTGGCTCTCCTCTGTGAGCACTTCCTTTGCAAACCATCTGTGTGGGTCACACCGGGCAAAGCACGCTGTGTGCCCTGATGGATCAGCATGTTTTCTTGCAGTGGCACCAGTGGGGAGGAAGAGGAGGATGCCACACAGACTGATGAAGGCCTGTACCACTGCTGTTCCTACCCTGCTGCATGGAGATGAACCTCTTCTGGTCAAGGCAGCTACTCTGCCCATGCTTAGTGTGTTTTGGCATAGTCTTTCATGTTTCTTAGCAGATA
>NW_008663567.1:30732-44957 GCF_000695815.1 Acanthisitta chloris
ATACATATAATGATATATATAAAACAAATCGTGATTTGTGGTCAAATGGCAGCTGCTCTCCTCTGCTTGCTTTTGCATGACGGATCAATACGGAGGCAAGACCAGACCCTGCAAGCAGAAGTGTCTCGTGCACATGAAGACACACAGGACAAGGGGGAATGGCTTGTTGGCCGTGAGGGTGCTGAGGCACTGGCACAGGTTGCCCAGGGAAGCTGTGGCTGCTCCATCCCTGGCAGTGTTCCAGGCCAGGTTGGATGGGGCTTGGAGCAACCTGGGCTAGTGGAAGGTGTCCCTGCCCATGGCAGGAGGTTGGAACTAGATGGTCTTTAATGTTCCTTCCAACCCAAACCGTTCTATGATTCTATGATCTCTACCTTTCTCACTGAGGAGGTGGAGATCATAGAATCACTGAGCTCCTCACCACAGCCACTGCTGCTCCCAGAAAGCAAGATGAAACCCTGTAGAGAAGACTCAGATGGATATACCTGAGTGGGGAGGCAGCAAAGTTCTGTCCTCAGAGGTTACAAACCCAGTCTGGCTGGGATTCAGCCCCTCAGTGTGGTGGGTCTGGAGGCACTGCCCAGATTCCAGCATGGTGCCTGTGGGTTGCTCAAGGCTCTCTGCATCCTTCAGAACTGGGGGCAGGTCCCAGTGTCAGAGCCTGTCACCCTCCCAAAGCCACTGGTGGAGTCAGTGGGGCTCCACACTCGAATAAGACAAACAGGATTTAACCTTTGCTATGGTGTGTCCCAGCCAAGAGCTATTGTTAACAAACTTGGCCCCAGTCCATTTGGCCTGGGTGGTTATAGGAGCAGAGAGTAAATAATCTGACATTCGAAATGAGTTAATATTTACAAACTCAGGGCCTGCTCCTGCTTCCATTGCTGTGGAGGAAAAGGGTTTTGCTGTGGACTTCACCGTTGGAGGAGCAGGGCCCTGCAACAGAAAGGATTGCAAAGTCTAGCAGTGCAGCTAAAAATCCTGTAAGCAGATTTTACACCCTGCCCTGCAAATACAATGGCAGGTACTGTTAGAGCAGGGCCTGAAAGAAAGCCCCACTGAAAATATCCCCTTTACACATCCACGCAAGTCTGTGGAATGTGATTCCTCTATTTGCCTTAGCATTTTCCCTAATAATTTAAGCTGACACCTCCATGGTAGCATTTTTTAAATGTTAGGAAAAGAGTCTAAAAATTGGCCTTTATATTTTTCCTTTTCCTAAGAGGATTTTTACACCCCTCCTTATACACCATCATCTTTCCAGTGCTTCCACTCCCACAAAGGCAGAGGCACGTGTTTGACTGTAAGTATCCAATAATCCTATTCACTCTGTGAATGTTTGAATGCTTCCAGTTCAATATGGATGTAGGTTTGCCAGCCCTGGGGCCTGGGCTCACAATAACTAACTTCATTGATGGATCAAGCCAATGCCTAAGGATAACTCTGAGCTATCACGGAAGTCGGAGCTGGAAAAGACCAGTAGGTTCTTCCAGCCTGACTCCTTGCCAGTGCAGTGCTCTTCATTATTTCTCATCAGAAAGGAGATCCAGTTCCCTTGATATTTGGTTTAGCTTGGACACATCTGCTAAGTTCTGCAGATTTCAGTCCAAAAAAAAGAATTATTTATTCAGTTATATTTTCAAGTATTTTGGAATCCTTTTGCCAGTGTCCTTTATTTTTTTCCCCTGTGCTTCCAAGATGTCTATTTAAGCAATTCTGCATGCACCTGTAAAGCAGAGCCCTTCATATTTATTTTAAGGAAAAAGGTGCAGGGGATGAATGTCTCATTAGCACTGCTTTAATCACTTAATTTTGGAAGGGAGCTGCCAAACTCTGAGCTGCAGCATTCTGAGCAAAGTTTTCAGGGGATTTTATTTCTCCTGGAGTTTTCTTGGCAGGGACAGGTTGCAAGAATTGGTAGCTGAGCGGTTAGTGGAATTTTAATCCAAAAATTGTCCATTGGAATTGCCAGGTAACCACAAGCACAGATAGCAGAGCTGTTTCCATATGCAGACACAGCAAATTTCAGCTCCTCCTGTAAGACCTGTTCCTTGCTCCAGTGGTTTTGTGCATTAGGTGCAGGTGGGGGTTTCCTCCGTGCTGCTTCCTGTGGGGTGTGAGATCCCATAGAGTGGTTGGGAGAGGAAGAACAGCTCAGCATGGCACAGTCAGCAAGCTGTGGGGCAGCAGAGCCTCTGCTAAAACCTGGAGGAATTTGGGAAGGAGCTGGGTGCCTTCTGAGCAAAGCTTTCTTCTGCTCCTCAAGAACCTAGCAGGCCAAAACAGGTGATTCTTCTCCTCTACTCTGCTCTCATGAGACCCCACCTGGAATACTGCATGAGTTCTGGTGTTCTCAACATAAGAAGGACATGGAACCGTTGGAGCAACTCCAGAGGAGGCCACGAAGTTGCTAAGAGGACTGGAGCAGCGCCCCTATGAGGACAGGCTGAGGGAGCTGGGGCTGTTCAGCCTGGGGAAGAGGAGACTGTGTGGAGACTATTAGAAAGAACTTTTTTATCTAAGGGTGGTAAGACACTGGCACAGGTTGCCCAGGGAGGCTGTGGCTGCCCCAACCCTGGCAGTGTTCAAGGCCAGGCTGGACCTTGAGCAACCTGATCTAGTGAGGAGATGTCCCTGCCCAGGGCAAGGGGAGTGGGACTAGATGATCTGTAAGGTCCATTCCAACCCTTAAATTATATGATTCTATGATTCAAGATCTGTAAGGTCCATTCCAACCCTTAAATTATATGATTCTATGATTCAAGATCTGTAAGGTCCATTCCAACCCTTAAATTATATGATTCTATGATTCTATGGACCTTGGAGGGGAAGTTTGGGGCAGAGCTTTCCCTCTGCAGTGGGAAGGTGTCTTTTCACTGTGCAAGAAATGGAGAGGACAGAGCATAGAGCTGATGTGGACAAGAAGAGGGAAGAAACCCTAAACTATATGCCCAGAGAAGAGCAACTGATACAGTTGAATGAGAAAGACCGGAGTGGTGACTACTGGGGTTTCTGGGAATGTCAAACAAAAAGCATCCTACTGCTGAATTATTGCAGGGTGGTTTTGCACACATGAAGGAGATTGGCTCAAGGGAAATACAGGACAGGAATCTATTGTGTCAAAAATGGTGCCCCTGTACCAAGATGTATAATGATACCTATGATATTATATATGTTATCATAGATAGTGTTTAGTATATAATATATAAAATCTAGCAGATAATAGACAATATACTATAGATACAATTCTACATATATAATGATGTATATAAGCATTGCTTTGAAACCTTTTCTGTATAATTGAAGTTTTAGAGTGGAGTTCCAGACAGCACTACATGAAAATTGTTCCTCTGCCTCTCAGGTGGTGTTCACAGAGTTAGTGGATGAACTATAACCTCTAAATTAGGTACAGGTGCAAAGGCAGATATGGTAAGCACCACACTCCCATGAGATGGGAGGTAAAGGTGAAAAGCAAAAATACTAATGCATTGAATATGTTGCTTTGTCCAAACAAGCAGAGCAGAAGGAGCAAAACACGAGTAGTTAAAAATTTAAAGATAAAAATCGAGATTAGGTATTGATTCAGTATTTAGTCACTGCAACCAATGCAGATAGTTTGATCATGATAATTTGGTCTGGGTTAACACTGAGGCACTGGCACAGGTTGCCCAGAGCAGCTGTGGCTGCTCCATCCCTGGGAGTGTTCCAGGCCGGGTTGGATGGGGCTTGGAGCAACCTGGGCTAGTGGAAGGTGTCCCTGCCCATGGCAGGGGGTGGAATGGGATGGTCTTTAGGGTCCCTTTTAACCCAGACCATTCTGGGACTCTGTGATTTTTCATACCTCAGATCAAACAGAGATTAATTTCAGTGGCAGATACTGCAACATGGCTAAGCCAAAAAGTTCCTGTGTTTTTAGCAAGGCTGGCTATAGCATGAGCTGAATCAGTGAGGGCTGATCCAGGGAAGAGCTGATAGCACCAAGCCAGTTATATCCAAAAGCTGCTTCAACAAGATGAAACCTTCACGAGGACTTAGCACTTTGAGACATCCAAGCACTGCAGGCACTTCTGACTGGGGTTTGTATCCTGATTCACCGAGTGGTAAGGGAGCCTCCACAGATGTGGGAACTATTTAGGTCTGGGTCTGAAGGCACCCAGCTGCCTGTAGCCAAGTCACTGGTTGGTTTTTAGGAGAGCATAACTGGTTATTTAGGTAGGAACAAAATGAAGTGGAGAATTCACAGGTATCTCTGGGAAGAGGTAAACACAGAGCTTATTTTGTTGTACTGAAAATTCTCATGCACTAACTATCGATTATTCTTTCAGTGAGCTGACAAACACAACATTATTTATGGCACATGAAATCTGTATTTATTAGCTGTTTAATCCCAGTAAAAAAAATATGAAAAGAAACAACAGTCCAAAAGTCTTAAGCAATGGAGTTAGCACATGGAATCAGCTTTATTCTTTCCTCTTTTTCCCATTCTCCCTGTTATTTGTCATGTCATTAGTCCATGCTAGGAGGGAGAAAGTGAAGCTGCATACACTTGAGCAAAAGACATGACATTTTAGTCCATGACAAAAGAAACAGCCAGAAGAAATGTAGGAAAGCACAGGCCCAATGAGCCTATGCTACATTCAAGTTACATGTTAGGTGTGTCTTAAAACTAAAACCAGTGGTTGACCCAAGAGCCAGGAAAGACATTTCCAAGCTGCAGCCACTTTTGCACATGCATGATTTTGTGCAACCATTTCAGAGCATGGTGTTTCAGCTCTCCTGGATGCTTCTGTATCTTCCCTTTTCAGCTGAACTCTGAGTCAAGACGTAAGTCCTCCTGCCTTTGCAGAGCAGATGTTCCTCAAAAATGCTGTATGGAAGGGTGTGATGACTCTGAATGTTTCCCATTCTGTCCCTTGCCCAGAAGCTGCAAGAAGTCATGCCTGGGCGTGGAGACTCATTGATCTTTTGCACTTTCTTTGACTGATAACTTTTGTGGTGATCTTTTGATAGTGTCGATGCCCCTTTTACTATGACATCACTCCCATGGCCTGGGAAAAGCACTAACTAGTGTTTTGCCTTCCTCAAGAGTCTGGTAGAAGGGCCAGAAAGAGTCACCATGCCCCATAGCTTCCCTGCCTGCTGCCAGTCTCCTTGTCATGAATGTGAAAAGGCCATTGTAGGAAGGTGGTTGAGAGGCTCATTGCAAGAACTGATATCTCCTCTTGCCAGATAACTTCTGAAAACCCCTCCAAGGTAAGTTTTTGATTTATTAATGTTATTTGTTTATTTATAGCTGCAGAGACAAAGACTGAGAAAGCAACACAAAAAGCAGTAACGTCTCCATCTGCACTAAGAATAGGACTGAACCTACGATGATCTACAGATAGAAAACAGGCACGAGTTGAAGGAAGAGGTGATAAATATGTATAAAATACATATATATTATCTAATAGTTGTAAAAGGCAGCTGATCTTTGTGAACACAAACCTTTCCATGTAATCTGTGAGTGTGATTATGTGCTTTGTCATCTAAATGTGCAAACACCATAATGCTTTTCAATTTAACCCAAATAATTCCCAGCCTTATCTGAAGTGACTGCATGTGACAGCAGTGAAAACGTTAATGCTAACAACATTTCTTTTTTGTTCTCTAAATTCCTCTCCTTAATTTAATAGAGTCCACTGCTGTTTTAAAGGGATATTAATATTCTTTTCAAAGTGTTTGGGACTTTTACATAATTTAAAAAATATTTGCAGCTGTTTTGAATGTATCTGCAAGTCCTGATAGACAAAAGGCATGGATATCCATAAGAACGTTGTCATAATACATTCCATATTAACGTAAGCAAAAAAGAATGTTTGCTCAGGAATACCAAAAAAGGTGATTGGAAGACCCACTTCTGTGGCCTTAACATCTTCCTGCTAAACAAGTTACACTCCTTATTTTTTTCTTGCTGCATTCTTAATTGGTTACTTGCATCTGCCTTTTAGAATTAGCAGCTTTTTTGCATTTGGATCATCCATAAAGCTGAGCTTGGGCCATTTGTTTTAGATTTCCAGCAATGATTTATTTGTACTGTAATGGGATGGAATCATACAGTGTTTCCCATTTGTTTTCAGACTTAGTTCAGAGTAGAGTTTGAGCTCTCGTAGTATTTCTGGGAGTGCTGATTCCACTCTCATGTCCAAGGCCCACAAATCTTTTCTTCCACACTGTTTGCACCTTTCTCTCACTGCATAAAAACTGAGGTTCCCAAGGTCGATATTGCATTAGGGAGAAAAGGAAAGATTATCACAGAGGCTGAAAATCTTTGCTCCTGGCTAAATCACTAAAGGACTGGGCATGTGTGTGTGTGTAAGTAATGTGGTAATGAGCAGGGCAAAACACTTCTCTAATAAATGTCTTTCCCCCTGCATGTCTTCATTACTTTAGAAGTCCTGACAGAGGATGGGATCTCACTTAGGCTTTGTGTTGGGCAGAGGCACAGCAGGAGAACCTCTTTATAATGGGATATCCACTAAAGTTACTTCATTTCCCTTCTTCTCTAGTCATTGGGATGCTGTATGGATGTAGAAGATTGCAGCCTTTTCCTACAATAACTGACAACTGTGGAAACCTGGAAAAATATGGTGTATGGGATCTTATGGAGTTGTCTTGTCAACCTCTCTTCCCTCAGCAGGATTGACTCTAAAAAGAGGCTTCTGCTCCTTTTCATCTTCTCTTCTTTCAGCCTTTATGTTAAAAAAACCCAAACCCTCAGCAACAAACCAACCACCAATAATAAATAATAAAAAGGATAAAAAGGGAAGCAACAACTTTTATGACCCACTCAAAGTTGCTTGTGGCTGTTTTTGAGGACACTTCTGTGTCCACGTTGCTTTATGGCCATTTTGATCAGTTGTTGCACAGATCTGGGTTTATAATGAATGAACTGTCCCTCTCGCCGTGATAATAGAACATGAGAGTATAAAAACTTTGAAGTGCAGGAGGCAGCTGAAAAGAAAACAATAAACTATGTATATGAGACTAGCTTGTTGCTTGGTGATTAAGAGATGAGGACCCCGTAGGTCAGCTCCCTATAGGTACAAACAGATGTTTGCACTGTTTCACAGCTGCTAAATATGATATAAATCCAAAGAATTTCTCATGTTTTTATAAAGTTAAAAAAAAATACCCAGACAGCAAATTTTTGGTCATTCAGATACTCTTACCAAATGACATCTGGTTTCTGTACTGCTTATTTAAGCAATCCTTAAAAAAATGTTTGCCAAGGGGAATAACTCAAACCTTTTAGTTCTTCACCATATATAACTGTACAGTTTAGATTACAATGTAGCATGCAGAGTTTATTATAAGCAATGCAGTTCTTCATTTCTTAGCTAGCAAGTATTACTTTAAAGAAAATAGGATAAATATTATGTAATTAGTTCAGGGAAATTCATGTATAGTTATATTTCAGAGTACCCGAGTTTCAGATCCAAAGGATGACAAAGAAAATGAATTGTTTCCATATGTTAGGAGATAGCCTGACAGTCATGAGCAGAGAGTTAAGGCATAAAAATGTGATGGGGCTCCCATTAAATGGAAAGAAACAACTGCAGTAAGTGGAGAATTGTGATGAGAAGGTGCTCTGAAGGCACCGTAGCTGCTGTTGGGCCCAAAGGAGGAGAAGTGTGTGGTTTCACCAGCAAGAGATCAACAAGCCTTGTGCTTTGATTTTCTGATGCCTATTGAGACATGAACTTCAACTCAAGCTGTTGCTTCATGCATGTCTATTTGAGCACTCATGAGGTCTTTTTGGATTCTCTGAGGTCTAAGTAAGGGTTGTGTCTATACTGATGCCACTCCTTCAAGGGCACACACTACTGAGTCTGCCACTCCTACCTGGCCACCTAAGACCACAAAGCATATGGGAACTTAATACCCTCAGGACCTTTATCCCTCTGCCAAAATTGGTTGAAATTGGCTAACAGGCTCAAAAGCTATTTTCTTTGGGACAGAGAGGGGACAGACAGACTCGCTCTTAGGGAACATAATTGCCTACATCTCATGTCTGTTGGAAGCCAAGCTAAAAAATCTCAGTATTAAGCTTATCATATAAATTATATATCTGCATGTATTTTACAGAGGAAGATTTATTGCCTTCAATATCTAGGCATTTCATGCTTTTGAAGTAATGCATACTTTGATCCAACAAATACTTACACTTACAAGTCACCCAGAGTACTGAGGGTCCAATAAGGCTTTTTTCTTTTGAGTAAGATAAATCCCAAAGAGCTGAAGGACCATAACTATCCTTGTGTTTGCTTTATGGCCTTCTCTTCCTTTGGAACTTGACTATTTTAAAGGCTTAAGGCTAGAAAGGTTGTATTGCCCATTAGGACCTTTTGAGTGGAGGTTATTGACCTATTCAATAGTCTCAGCTGCTGTGACACAGTGAATTCCACCCTTTTTGAATTGGTGGATGTACAACTTTTTCCAGTTATTTGGAATCTAAAGTGTGTTTTTCTTCATTTCTTTTCACAGGCTTGCCGGTTAGCCTGCAGATGGAAATTTGCACGTCCACAGTGACCATAACATTAAATTTATCTGTATCTGTGGTCTTTCTCGAGGTGCCTGGTAATCAACAGCTTTCTTCTCTCTCTTTGTCAAGCAATTCCAGTGTAACAATTACCATGAATCATCCATTTTGTATATATCTCAATGACTGGTTGGGCTTATTTTCACATGAATACACACATCCCATAGTACTGCGTGGTAGCTAGAAGCAAAATGTGGTCATATGTTCTGCGGTAATGACATGATTGCATTTTTGTCTGTACTTTTTCTCTCTTCTTGATTTGGTCTGTCGCCACCATTGTGAGATGCACTGGACTAATTGCCCATCAGATGTCAGGAAAACGTGCAAGTCCTTGAAAGTGGAAGCTCATTTATAGGGATGAGAATGGAACAAGCAGTGAGTTTATTCTCCTTTGTAAGCTCCTGCCAAAGAACATGCAATGTTACAAACCTTCTTTGGGTTTGGGGCTATTGATTTTGTTCCACATTTGAGCAACATACTGGGGTCCTGCTCCAGGGCAGAGAAGTCAAGCACTGGTACAGTGCAAGTACTGCTGCAGTTGTAATTAGTGGTAATAACAACTACTGTGGTAGCAATCTTAACAAATATTAATAGTGGGACTCTGGTTTGATTACAATAGTCCTCATGCCTGTGGTGGCTTCATCCTTCCCTTCTCTAGAGCTCTTGCAGCTTGCTTTCATATTATTGCCTGTCTTATCAGACTGGGTATTGCCCAAACTGGTACATTTGCAGGGTATTTTCCTGTCAAATAAACAAAAACACCAGTGGTTAATTTGTATTATTCCTCTCTGCTCCTTCTCTAGCCAAAACATAGATTTACTCCTCCTGCCACAGTCCCACAACTTCCTGTTTAGTAGGAAACTTGATTAACTTGTTGGCTCTGTTGGTCTTGAAGGTCTTGCTTTTATTAGGAAGAAAATTGTTTGTTCTGCTTGCACAATATTTCACTGGGAAGAATTGTTCACAGTCAGGTGTTTCAGATGCAGCTTTTAACTCGAGTTAGCTAAGAGGAAACTACTACAAGGGCAATTCCTGGAGACAACACTCTGCTTCAACATTGCCTTAGGTGTTACCAAGCTGAGATGAACTTGGTTTACAGCTCGATGTAGTCACCCAGGGGGCACCAGGCTTGCTCTAGTTTTCAAAAAGGTATGACCATGTTGCAATATTAAGGTGTATTTTTTTTTTGTCTGATGTAAAAAAACAGACTAATTCTTGCAGATGGAGAGAAATAAATCTCATAGTGGTGTCTTGGCCTCTGTTGACCCTGTGTAGCTCCAGCCAAGGGCCCAGAGGGGTTTGACTAGTTTGTTTTTACTAGTTTTCTTTCCTGCCTGGTGTATAGCGATGTGCTCTGGCAAGGGGCTGGGGGTACTGACAGTGTCTGGCACAGAGGAGGAAACTGATAGTTTCACACTTCTTGAGAGCAGGTCTTATTCCCTAGACTTCAAACCAGAGACCTGCATTTGATGGAGGAATTATTTCTAAGATTCTTAGGTATTGAGAACATTTTATCTGAAAGTCACATTATCATATGAGGAAAAGGTGGTTTTTAATGAATTCCTGGAAGGTTCTACTTAAATGTTTTTACTCTTTTGATGTTGGAGTATGCTAGACTTACCTTGCCTTAAAAGAGGACTTTTCAGGTGAGGCTTGCATCCATGTATAATAATAGACCCAGTAAGACTTGCATAAATCCTTAAAATAATATTCTTCCTGAGAGAAATGTACCATATTTGTGATGATGCAACATGCTGCCATGCATGGTCTTTGTAACTCCTGGCCATCTGCAGGTAAATACCATTGCTGTGAGCATTAAAGGAAGGGCTAAAGCACTTAAAATAAAACCAAGCAAAGGTATGTTTTAGCAGAAAGCTTTTACATTGATTTCCTGATGTTTGCAAGTACTTCTGTCAGGATAAACATCTCTGAAGAAGTCAGCTCTACATAAATCAATGTTACAGCAAATGAGGAATACCCTGACTGGGTGTACTGCAGCTGTTGGGGTTCACTGGATGAAATGTGTTACACATCTTCCCAAAACTAAGCAATGACAGGCATCAGCTACAAACTATCTTTTCTTAATCATCATCACAGTAATCTGAAAAGGTGGAAAGTGGAACATCTCAGGCTCTTCTGGGTCTAAACCCAAATTAGCATGAACAACATCAATGCTTGTCGAGGCGTGTGCTCTCACCAGTGCTGCATTGTCAGGCTACTGTATCGTGTAAACATGTAATGTGATGCAATATGTCTGCTGCTTGCAGACTGAGTTTGACATTTTTGCTTAATTCACCATAGCCATGTGAGGGGAGCACACGCTTCAGACAAATTCCACTGTTGTTATTGCTCTGCACTGCTGCAGAGGCAACACTTCTAATTAGAGACTATCTCCACATTTGGCTTGGCAGCCAAAATAAACTTCTAGGAGTCGCATGCTGGATGGCTTTTATCTCCACTGTGGTGATGGGCTGGCTTTGCAGCAAGTACAATTACAAATGCACATGGAGACCAAAGACATAAACATTCTGGGAAGTTGTGTTCAATTACCAACTCCAGTGTTGCATTGGAAAGGCCCATCCAGCAGGTTTCCTTTACATGTGGCTCTCCAGTAAGGCTGAGCAAAAAGATTTTCTCAAAGAAAAGTTGAGAGCTGGAACAATGAGAAAAGGAGGATATTGGAGGAAAAGATGTGGAGGAGTGACATACAGGAGTCTTGTATATAAATCTTGGGAGTCTGTGCCCCAAAGCAATGGATCACCTTGTTTCAGGACATCTCATCTCACCTTGACCAAAATGATACAGAACAGAGACATGGAGGATGTCCATATGGAACATGCTACCCATCTTCAGCCAGAGGTGGTTTCTCTACTGAGACTTGCAGAGAACAGCTGCATTTGGGATGGGTCCTCAGGAGTGCCTCAGAGGGAGCTTTAAATGTAACACTGAAATCAAGTACCAGAGTTCATCCTCTACACCTGCCTTGGTTTTTGGTAACACATTGAGTTAGACATCAAGGGAAACACAAGCTTTTACTGGGTGGAAAAATCTTGCATAGCAGAAGAGCACAATGTAGGTTTGGATAATGAAAACCAAGACCTACATGGCTTCTGGGCCTCCTGACTCCCTCTCAGAAGAGGTAAAATCCCAGAGCAGCCCAGCATAGATGGAAATGTGCTCCTCAGGCTGTTTTATGTAGGGCTTCGTTTTTTCTCCGTCACCAGAACCGATTACAGTGACACCTCTGGAGCTGGGCAGACCTCACCCCATGCTGAATTCCTTTCCACTGAGGCATGCCAGCAGCCCACCCCATGCTCCAGATGTTGCTGCTCTCTGAGAAACAAGAGCTTAATAAACCAGGCTCACCCTTCCTCCTGGGGTGAACCCAAAGACAGTCAGAGATGGAAAATCTCTAACTGCTCAGTACCATGAACAATGTACTTGGTCAAAAAGCAGTGCCAGCACTTTGTCTTAATAGAAGAGAAAGCCGAGATGCACAGTGCAAAAATCTGAGCTGGCAGCAGCCAGTGACTTTAACATACATCGAAAACTATCCATGAAAGAGCATACTTAAACCAAGAGAAAAAGCCTGGAGGTATATTTAGACAGACTGAAAACAGCAAGAATTGGGAAAAAATAAGAAATATTCTGTGTGGCTTTAATAGATTACATTTTTTCCCAGTCTGTAGTTCACTTGGATTTCTTTGACTGGCTTATTGTGAGCGCATGCATCACAGAAACACACACATGCACAGGACAGCAAAATAAATCTCAGGTTTTGCACACACAGGACCCACTTTTGCATTGCCCAGAGGTATTGGAGCTCTGCTCCTAGAGACTTTTGGCCATCACTGAGGGTTTGGACAGAGGCAGGCATTGGACAGACCCTGGATATTTATGTGCTCAACCTTGTGTGCTCACATCATTGCTGCTTTTGTCGAGCTAAGTGGCTCTACTGCTGACTTGTTGTCTTGCTCTCTGCTTTGTTTTCTTGGCCTCCTCCTCCCACCCTTCACAAATCAGGAGACTTTCTTACTTAGGAGAGCCTGAAGAGCCAGGAAACACAATGTCCACTCTTTACTGGGGTAGGGTGACTCAGGACTGATGTAGTAACTTACCAAAAATCACACTGGGGAAGTGTCTAAGCCAAGACATGCACCTGGAATCTCCTCCTGCTCTTCTACAACAATTCTGAGTAATCTCCCCACTGGGTTCAACTCTGCTCAGTCCTACTTCAGGTCCCAGCAGAGCTCGAGGCACTAAAATGCTGCTCTCAGCCAGGCTGGCATGTGCTCTTGGAATACTTTGTTGTAGGGAAGTCATCTGACATTGAAATAAATGGGCTCCTCGTTACTGGGATGGTGACCAAGATCGGAAGGGAGCGCAGGGGACGTCGGTCCGGATCCAGGCATTGTGTCCTTGGGTACGATACCCTGCAGACACAGAGTGACAACATTTCTCCATGAAGAGTCTCATTAGCTACCAGGGCTCAGTTTTTGGTGAGCTGTTACTCAGTGGAAGGCATTGGAATCTGGCCCGGAATAACCTCCCTCCAATTTCTTCCTCCCTGAAGCTGCAGGAGCCTTTCTGCACCCCCATTCTGCATGGCCAAACCCAGGTCCCAGGAGACCAGCCCTGTGCACATCCCGAGCTCAGCACCAGCCCATAAATCTTGCTGCTGGATCCAGGCAGTGAAATATGAACAAAGGAAACCACCATGCGGCGGAGGGGGTAGGGTGGGGAATCGCTCTGGCACCCTCCTTGCTCGGAAAGAAGTGAGAAAACATGGCTTTGTGTTGCTGTTGTTGTAGCTGTTGTTTTATGGTTTCTACAGATGCTTCCAATAAAAGAATTGTGAAACTATTCCCATCGGTGGCCTGTCCTCTGCCCGCAATGGTGACGGAGAAGGTTGCTGGATTTCCGTCAGCAGAACAATTTGAGTGTGGACTCTATGGCTACAAATTTGAGAAAGCTCTCCATGTGCTACTTGCCAAAGAAACAGGTGATTTTTTATTTATTATTTTTGGACACCGGCAAGTGATGATGATAATCAACTGCAATTCAAATATGTGTCTTAATACTTCTCTTATTATGACTTTCCTTCCTGGTCTATGACTTGCTGATTACTTTTATAATCAGTGTTAACAATTAGTGTTCTGGGGTTTAAACCATGATCTCTGTCTGCACTAATGTTTGTAGCTTCCTGGTGTGCTCCAGGAAAATGGATGAGCCCATGGCAGACCAGTCACTGGGGAAGGTGTTGAGCATGGATGTTGAGGTGCTGCACTGTTGACCAACTCTTTCTTAGGAATGAAGCAACAGTGCTGTGGTTTAAACACAGATGTTCATCCAGGGTGAAAATAATGCATTTTATTTAAGAAGAAAGTTCTGAAGTGAACAAGCAGTTAGCAAGTGCTGGATGATACATTTAATCCATAAAATGCATTCCTGGACGCAGCTTTAAGGAAACCAGCTCTGAATTAGCTGATTTCAAATGGAGTTTGGGCTTTTAAAACCAACATTTGGGCATAGAATAATAGAATCAACTGGGATGGAAAAGACCTCAAAGATCATCAAGTCTAACCCTACCGTGGTTACTAGACCATGGCACTAAGTGCCACATCCAGTCTCAGCTGGAAAACGC
>NW_008663567.1:45272-51221 GCF_000695815.1 Acanthisitta chloris
TCCTCAATACCCTTCCTGAACTGAGGGGCCCAGAACTGCACACAGTACTCAAGGTGTGGCCTCACCAGCACCAAGTACAGGGGAAGAATCACCTCCCTGGTCCGGTCCTGCTGGCTGTTCCTGAGAAACATGGCATTTCTCCCCCCAGTATTTACATTCCTTTATAAGTGCACTCTTTTATAAGTGACATGATGCTTTCCTCTCTGTTCCCCCAGCCCTCCACTACACTTCTGTAGGCTTCTTTGATGAGGTTGTAGATATGTCTCCAGTATGACCATGGCTTGGGTGGTTTGGAGCTCTGGAAGTGCTTGAGCAGCAAGGGCTGAAACATGGCATTTCTCCCCCCAGTATTTACATTCCTTTATAAGTGCACTCTTTTATAAGTGACATGATGCTTTCCTCTCTGTTCCCCCAGCCCTCCACTACACTTCTGTAGGCTTCTTTGATGAGGTTGTAGATATGTCTCCAGTATGACCATGGCTTGGGTGGTTTGGAGCTCTGGAAGTGCTTGAGCAGCAAGGGCTGTGTCTGCAGGGGAGGGAACACATCCTGGAAACATCTCAGCTCTGACTCTGGGGCTGGACTGCCTCATGCAGAGCCAGAAATGAGACCTGATCTCTGCTCACTGGGATAGAAGCAAACATATGGTGCTTTGGGTTTTTCCTTCTCAATGAGTATGCGTGTGGTCTCTAACCATGGCTCAGCAGACACGTGGCATCTGCTCAGCTGTTTGAAGGTCTGAGCCCTAAAATATTAGAGGAGGAGATAAATAATTAAAAGAAAACAAAACAATAGAAAAAAAAGAAAGGAAGAAGAAAACTCAGTGGCTGCAGCAGGATCTGAGACGTTCGTGCTGGAGTGGACAGGCATGACAAGGGCACATTTAGCAAGTGGCTGTTCTTTACATCACAGGGCAGAAATATGAAAAATATGAAATATGTAGCAGGGCTGGATAAAAAGGAAAATGTAATAAGAGTAGGACAAAGAATGTCACATGCTCCAACTGCATCTGAACTTGGCAGCAGCAGATCAGGGAAGCCCATGTAAATCCTAGAAGCATGTTAAAAGCATTTTCACCCCACAAAGACTGACATACATGAAAAGTGTCTTTTCAACAATGTCAGTCATGAGCCTGGAGAAATAATTTACTAATATATTGCCTAGAAGGGTAACATGGCTGACTGGAACCATGTCCACCTCTTGAAACAGGGATTTATTCAGAGTAGGTTTGTAACAGGGGCGAAGAGGTGTGAAGCTGTGTGAACAAGCTTGCGTGTCACTGCTGAACTTAAATACGGTGAGCAGAGAGAGATTTCATCAAGGGGCTCAAGGAAAGCATGAGAGCAGAAGGAAAGCACATGAAAATGAAGCACAGACAATAACATGTAAACCCAAACCAAGGGGTGCTGTGGAGAAAGCCATAATGGAAAATGCTCTGGGTATTGTCTAAGTCATGTGCAAAGGAAATTATTATCCAGCCAAGAAACCCAGTGCTGGGCTGAGCAATGGGAACCAGCTCTGTGCTCCAGCAGGAGCGGGGTAAGACTGGATGGTGCAGTGCAGAGTGGCCAGGACCCCTGTGCCTGCCCTCACTCACAGCTGTGCCCAGGCAGAGTGAGCTCTCCTCCCAGAGAGGTTTAGTAGCTGAGCCCTGACTTCTGGAGGCAGCATGGTCATTGGATGTCTCCTTGGCCTGTCCTTTGTGTATTGTAGATATGCCAAGATCTGCAAAGACTTAGCTACACTGGGATTTTTTCCCTTAAAAAAATATACTTTCTAATTTACTGAATTAAGGGATACATGTTATTTTGCATTTAAGGGGATATGGTGAAACATTATCATGTTAATGTATTCACATTTCATTTGGCTGTTGCAGCAGGAAATACTACAATATCTCCCTGAAAAAAAAAAAGTATTGTAGGATACTCATGGAGAGGGCAAGGAGTTTAATCTCTTTTTTTTCCCCGTGTGGGTCCCTGTGGGCTTCTGCAGGTTGGAAAACTTTGACTTAGAAATAGTTTACAGACCCACTTCCCCCAAAGGTCTGTGGAGCATAACTTGACAGCAGCAAATGTATGATCAGGTCCTGGAATGAGCTAAATGCTGCAGGTAGGATAGGTGGGAACTGTCTGTAGATGCAGGACAGAAATATAGAGGAAGTGTTGCTCCATCTTTATGGTCACTCTTTTTACTTATGATGGAGTCCTGAGAGCACTCAGTATAAGATACAGTTTGCCTGGTCCTGCTGCCCAGGCTGTGGATGCATGAGCCACACGGGAACCCCATTGGTTCTTGCCATGTGTCAGTAGCTGGAGGAGGTTTGCTGAAACACAGCCCTAATGTCTGGCATCAAGAGTCAGAGAGAACATCTTGCCCTGGTGTGGTCTCCTCCATCAACTACAATAGAAGCAGGGTAAGGGGCTGGCTAGTCCATGATGACCCCAACCCATGAGTATTGCACCCATTGCAATGCTCTCCAGCCTTGCTCCTGCCAAGACAAATGTAGGAAGTCAAACTGAAGCTGCTGAAGAGCCAAGGATGGTGCTGCTCACACCCATTATTACTCACCCTTGGTGCTTGTGGGCCAGGGAGCACTGGAGACTAGCAGCAAAATGCATAGGGGTGCAGAGCTGGGACTATCACAGCTGTTTCTGTCACAGACTAGTTAATGTAGGAAAAGACCTCTAAGATCATTGAACCCAACTGTTAACCCAGCACTGCCAAGCCCTCCACTAACCCATATCTCCAGGTGCCACATCCACATGTTTTGAACACTTCTAAGAATGGCAACTCCATCACTTCCCTGGACAGCCTGTTCCAATGCCTGACCACCCCTTCCATGAAGAATCTTCTCCTAATATCCAGTTGAAACCTCCACTGGGGCAACTTGAGGCCATTTTCCCTTGTCCTGGCACTTGTTAGCTGGGCAAGGAGACTAACTTGTATCTGGCTACAATCTCCTGTCAGGTAGTTGCAGAAAGCAAGAAGGTCCTCCCTGGGCCTCCTTTTCTCCATGCTGAGACCCCCCCCCCAGCTCCCTCAGCCACTCTTCATCAGACCTGTGCTTCAGACCCTTCCCCAACTCCATTCCCCTTCTCTGGACTCACTCCAGCCCCTCAATGTCTTTCTTGTGTGAGGGGCCCAAAGCTGCTCCCATGATTTGAGGTGCCTCAGCAGTGCCCAGCACAGGGGGAGGATCCTGCACTTCCCTGTGGTAAATTTCCTCCTACACTTTCTCTTGCCTGTTAAAATCGTCACATCTTTGGTGGAGGAACCGTGCTGTGCACCATTCCAATGTCCAACATAAAGTCTATTGGGACAGCTGCTCTCCCAACCACCTACCAAATGGCTCAATTCCCCAGCAAAGACAAAGACTTATTTATTCTCACTCCTCTTAAAGTACATATATTTTAGTCCAGGGAGGATTTACTGGCAATAAAGTTTTCTTCTGAGATTCCTAAATCACGAGGTACTTAGGCTCTCCAGACCGTGATGCCCATGGACAATATTTGCACTGTAGCCTGACACATCTTTCTGCTTTAGAATAACAAAAAAACATGCAGCCAGGACCTGCTAGGCTGTGAGGACTTTAAATCACCTGCTTTTTTTTTTTCTCTTCCAGAAGGGCAGGTGCAGCTCAGATTATCTGCAAACTACTTTTTATTACTTAACAACATGAGCTTTAATGCAGTTAGAGATGTCTTTATTCATTCTTACACTCCTGAGTATTTTTGTGTAAACATTTTTCATCTGTGGCAAGCCAGTTTGTTTGTTGTGTTTTGTCATGTCAGAGCAGACTGTGATTAGACACTGAGATGAGACTACTAAATATTTTCAGATGTTTTCTATTTCCTCAGCGAAGAGCTGGATTTGAACCAAAGCTCTGAGGTGAAAGGGTGATGTGTAATATATTGAGACATCTGAAATAAAATAATGTAATGTTTTTAATATTTAAGAAGAAAAAGGCAGCAGTAAAACATTGTGGAAGGAGGAGAACATGAATACCTATATATTTTAATTTTAAATGCATGCAGATGTTGAATTTTAATCAGAGCATGTCAGAATCGAACTGTAACAAAGGGAAAAATGTGAGATCTGTTTTCTTGAATTGCTTCCATATTTTGGCCTCCAGATTTTTATTACATATAGCACTGCATCATCATATATTTATGTAAAGTGCCAGCATCCATTGACTCAGTGTATGCCTGATGGTTAGCATATAAAACACTTTGCAGTGAGAAGGATATTCTTTCTCTCAGTATGTACAGTATATATCATATTATACACGCCTGTGCCTTCTTGCACAGTGGCAGAGCTCCTTTTCACTGCTCGGTACATCTGGTGTTTCTTTTGGACTCTTCTACCTCTTTTCTCAGTTCCAGAGGACTTTCCTGGTGAAGTCCTTGGCCTGGGCTCATGAGAAGGGTCTGGGGCAGGGGGAAGGCACAGTGAGCTGTGCATTTAAAGGGGGTGTTAAATGCTCAGCTTGGATAGTGGGCACAGATGGAAGATACAGAACCCAGGCATCATTCTGTCCCTTCTGGTTCTGTGTTTGCAGCTGAGTGTCACTGGAGCATCCTGCTGCCAGCCAAGAGCCACAGAGCAGTAAAAATTGGGAATGGAGGTGGCCTGGAAGGTCCCTGCTCTGCCCCAGCCAGTGCCACCCAGGGGGGAACAGCAGGGCTGTCAGGCGATGTGGGTGCATGATGCCTCCACTCCAGGGCTGGGCATCCCTAGTTGTTTCCACATCTCTGGATTTGTTCTAAGCATGAACCCAGGCTGTAAAATGTTTTTTTCCCCATCACATCTGCCTCACCTGCCACCTGGTTGGGGAATCTGCCTTTTGCAGAGTCAGTTTCAATGTAGAAAAGTTAACATGCAGAAGACTAGAGACAATAAGGAACTGCTTTAGGCAATTGCAGTGAAGGGGATCAGATGTGCCACAGGTACACTCCATTCTGACAGCAGGAAAACCAGTGGCATTTTAGGAAATAATTGCATTGGTCCCAACTGAAGGCAGGGGCTCCTCAGTGGGGATGCCTGAGTGGGCAGTGGAGGGCATGGCTCCAGCACAGGGCTAGAAATAGGTGCAGCAAAGCCATCCTGGGCACCCCTGGTCTCAAGGGACCACTCAGTCCCTTGCACCCATGCAGGAGTTGGGCACTAGTGCCTGTGTGGGCCAGGACAGCTTGGTCCAGGCTGATGCTGTTGTCCAAAACTGCTCATCTCTTCAGGATGCCCCACAGCTCTCTGGGGGGGTCTGCATCAGGGCTGCTTCCTTTTTTGGTTTCTTTTCTGGATTGCTTTTCTTCAATGAATAGATTTTTTTTTAAGCCCTTCTCACGCCTTCAGCTCCTGGAGTGAAACATGTGACTGCTCCTTGCTGATGTTTTTCCAAAAACAGTGGTGTTTGTGGAGTGTGTCTCGAAAGCTGCAGCCCTGGCCACTCTTGGCTGCCAACTGCTCTGTCCTGGGAGCTCCAACCCTGGGCCTGAGGCTTGAGCTAGGAGAGGTGAAGGGCAGCTCTGTGCCATGCTCATGCTCTGGGTTTTGGCAGAGGGTTCTGTAAGTTTGTGGTAGAGCAGAGAAATGCTTGAGGCTAAAAGTTAATCAGTATAAACTAATTTGATTCCACCTGGTTTATTTAACTGACCCTCTGCAAACACTCTCCCAGGGTCACACACCTTTTCCTCTCCTATCTATGGATACTCCCATTGGGATGGAAACACCCTTAGTTCAGCTGTGTTTGGTCATTCCCCCATCCTCTGACCACCTGTTGGAAGCAGCACACTTAATGGGAGATGTCTTCAAAAAGCTATTCCAGATTTTTCCATGACAGGTGAGATGTACAGCGCACACGGTGGGATGTCCCTGGGAAGGTTTTGCATCACTTGGTGTTCCCTCGAAGGAATCATTTCCACGAAAGGCCTCACCCTCACTGACTGTAGG
>NW_008663567.1:51235-52637 GCF_000695815.1 Acanthisitta chloris
ATGTTTTTCCTTCTCCATCTCTTAATGGATTCTTTTTGTCCGTGGGGTTTCCTCCCCCCTCTTACAGCACCATGAGCTGGACTCATGAGTTTTATTCTCTTTAATGAATACTGTTAGGATGACAGATGAGTGTGGGATTTTTGACCTTTTATTAGGAACTGGTGATATTATTAGGACTCCAGAACAAACAGAAGGACTATTCCAAAGGCCAGATTCATAAAAGCCTCTATGTGCCTGACTCCTAACACCATGTGAGTTGTTGGGAGCTTATGTGCTTGAAATGAGGACCCTCGTGTCTTCAGCTTTCTTGCAAGAATGCTGATCCTTTGCAGTCTCCTGGGTGCTTGTACTGTTCACCTATGCAGAGCCCTAAGAAGATGTCACTTGCAGATTGAGCTCTGAGTTTGTGCAAAAGCCTCCCAAGTCAACTTTGGGAGCTGCTGATCTAAAGTCCAGGACATTCCACCCCCCTGAGCTCTTTTTTCAGCTTTACTTGTCTGCCCCTGGCCCATTACCTTTCCTTTCCCTTTGCCTTTCCTTTTCCCTTTCCTTTCCCTTTCCCTTTCCTTTTCCCTTTCCTTTCCCTTTCCTTCCTTTCCTTTCCTTTCCTTTCCTTTCCTTTCCTTTCCTTTCCTTTCCTTTCCTTTCCTTTCCTTTCCTTTCCTTTCCTTTCCTTTCCTTTCCTTTCCTTTCCTTTCCTTTCCTTTCCTTTCCTTTCCTTTCCTTTCCTTTCCTTTCCTTTCCTTTCCTTTCCTTTCCTTTCCTTTCCTTTCCTTTCCTTTCCTTTCCTTTCCTTTCCTTTCCTTTCCTTTCCTTTCCTTTCCTTTCCTTTCCTTTCCTTTCCTTTCCTTTCCTTTCCTTTCCTTTCCTTTCCTTTCCTTTCCTTTCCTTTCCTTTCCTTTCCTTTCCTTTCCTTTCCTTTCCTTTCCTTTCCTTTCCTTTCCTTTCCTTTCCTTTCCTTTCCTTTCCTTTCCTTTCCTTTCCTTTCCTTTCCTTTCCTTTCCTTTCCTTTCCTTTCCTTTCCTTTCCTTTCCTTTCCTTTCCTTTCCTTTCCTTTCCTTTCCTTTCCTTTCCTTTCCTTTCCTTTCCTTTCCTTTCCTTTCCTTTCCTTCTTGCCTGTAAATCTGACTGTGACTCTCTAGTACATCCATGTCCTGGAGAACAGCAGGATTTTCCTTGTGAGAGAGATATCAAACATGAAGTTGACCATGAACAGCAGGTGAAGTGGGTTGACCCAGATCTGCCTCTGCTCCAGGGACCGGTGTACACCTGACACCACCAGAACATTGAATTAAACACCTGAGCAGTGATGGAAACCAGAACCAGAATCTGGCTCCTGTTTCTGACACCCTAAAGATATGCTCTGGGCTGGATTGCAGAGCTGGGGGGTTGGTGCTCCAAT
>NW_008663567.1:52676-53736 GCF_000695815.1 Acanthisitta chloris
TAGGTGTCCTCTCATAAAACTGATGAGGACCTGATGCCAGGACTCTCCTCCCTTGAAGACAAAGCAGGCTCCAGGCCCCTAGATGATGCCAGCTTGGATGCTAGTGGTTCTACCTCCTTCAGGAGCATCTAAGTGCCCACACTGGTTCACAAAAGTGATCCTGTTCCTCATGTATCTGTGCTTTTGCTGAGCTCATGAAGCTGCTGAGATTGCATTTTAAGGCCTCAGCAGGAGGTCATTCCCACACTGGTGCTGAGGGACCAGAGATGCTGAGGCACTGCCAGATGCAGAGCAGTATGTTAAGCAGGACAGAGCTCTCACACCAGAGCTCCCAGTGCAGATGCTGGTGGACCTCAGCTGTTCAGAAAGACTTGTTACAGGCACAGAATTGGTTATTTTATATTTTATCCACAATCTTCTAAGACTTTAGTAGCTGCAAACAGTTTGGCTCTGACTCCGTGATCTTAGCTCATACAAAACTCTCATTGATGCCAATAATTTTCCAGCCTGTCATTCCCAGTGACAGCAGCAGTTTTGTCTGGGCAAAGACTTTACCATGAGGGCACATACATTTTCCAGGGTTTTCTCAGGTAAAGGCTTTATTTTCACAATTCCTTCCCCCTAGTAGGTGCTGAGCTGTCAGAATCATAGCCATGTAGAATTCCAACTTAGTTAAAACAATATCCTAAAGGTTGCAAAGCTTTGCTGCTTGCCAGGAGTGAAAGTTGAATGTTCCACTCTCCTCACTTGTCTATATTTAGTTTGGGATCCTAATGAAGTCTTTCTTTGTGTAATTTCATGTCTACAGGGCAACTGCAAGAGAGGACTTCCTAGTTCTGTCAGGATTCTGGCAGCCCTGACACTGGGACAGTGTGTCCTCTGGGCCTCTGCTGCTCTGCTCTGTGTACAGTACTGGATTGTGCCCCATGTGCTACTGGGGAGATCCTGTAGCATTATTCTTCATTTTCCCTTTTCCTCTTTCTCCTTCTGTTTTTTTTTTTTCTCCTTTATGAAAGGAACCTGTGTGTATTGCAGCAGGTCAATTCCTGGTTGTTTTCCT
>NW_008663567.1:53766-75907 GCF_000695815.1 Acanthisitta chloris
TGGTGATGGTGGGGTTTAATGTACCACTGTTAGACCAGAGAGTGTTTTGAAGGGTCATTTGGGATGAAATTTCCCTTTCATTTCTGCAGTGTCCAAATGAGGAAACATGGGGTGGCGAAACACAACATGAAGATGCAGGAGTTCTTCCTCATGCCCCTCAGCTGTATGACAAGGCCATGGATGACCATGGGGTGAAATAGAATCACAAAATCATTTAGGTCCGAAAAGACCTCCAAGATCACAGAGTCCAAACTTGACCAAACACCACCATATCAACTAGACCAGAGCACTGAGTGCCTTGTCCAGTCATTTCCTGAACATCTCCAATAATGTTGGCTCCACCACTTCCCTGGGCAGCCTGTTCCAATGACTGACAACCCTTTCAGTGAAGAAATTCTTCCTGTTGTCCAACCTGAACCACCCCTGGTGCAGCTTGAGGCCATTTCCTCTTGTTCTGTTGCTAGTTGCCCAGAAGAGACTGGCCCCCACCTGGCTATGCCCTCCTTTCAGGTTGTTGTAGAGAGTGAGAAGGTCTCCCCTGAGCCTCCTTTTCTCCAAGCTGAGCCCCTGCAGCTCCCTCAGCCTCTCCTCATCTAACTTACTCTGTAGACCCTTTCCAATTTTGTTCCTCTTCTCTGGACTTGCTCCAGCACCTCAGTGTCTTTCTTGAAGTGAGGCGTCCAGAACTGGATACAGTTCCTCAGGTACCTCAATAACATTGGCCCTACATTGTCATCCTATTGAATATTGAATTTGAAGCCTGTGTTGAGTTCCTAAAGGGCAGGAGTCCTGTGGCATTGGAGAGTGCTCCTAAAATCACAGATCCTCTCCTAAGAAGCTCATGCTGGCAGGGAAAGTAAGTCCCTTTAAATGAAATACATTCCTCAATGTGACAACTCAGTATTCCTCAATGTGACAACTCAATATTCCTCAATGTGACACTGATGGCTCAAGGCCTTCAGTGTCACATTTGCAGCTTGAAGCTTTGTTCCATATGATTGCAGTGGATTTAACATACCTGTGGGCTACCCTACCTGAGTCTTGAGTTATGAATGGCTGCACTTAAAGGGCTGGTTTTGGCAGCCAGGCAAGCTGAGTCTTGGGTTAGCTCACTGCCCTGTCATGCAGCACATTGGTGGCTCCCTGACCTCCTCTGTATGTGGCTGAGGATTTGAGGACTTTCCTTCTTTCTCCCAACATTGCAGTTACATCACCACAACATGCCAAAAAAGGATATAGAACTAAGTCAAAGCATCATATCTTTGGGATTCTGCTGAGATTTCTCAGCATGAGAATAAGGCTGTGGTGGAAGGAGATCTGCCATGTGGGTATGTCCCAGAGAAACACCAGCTCCACAGAGTAAAAACCTTGGAAATCCATGGAGAAAAAAAAGCCCCCGCAAGACCTGGTTTTGCACTTGTATCCAGCAGAAGCACAAGGCTGGGCAGCCTGCTGTTCCTCAGCCTTCTGGATATTCATCTCAGTCCCCAGCTGGCAGTAAATGCATTGTCGGATATCCCTCTAAAGTTGTGTAAGTTATTGCTTTCTTAGAGTGCTTTTATACCTGTGTGTATTTTTCTTCCTGTCCCAGCATCTTACAGAGCTCTTTGGAGACTCTCGGCATCGCTAAATATAGTTTTGCAAAATTCCAGGACACGTCTTCACTTGGCACATGAAAATTAGTTAACAGACTGCCATGAGACCTTTCTTTGCTCTCCCACTGTTCTCACTCCCATGACACCTGACGTACAGCGCACGGGTTTGCGAACGGCCTCGGCTTTGCTCCGTGACTCACCATTAATCAGGATGAGGAATAGCCTTCCCAGTTCATAAATCCAAGGTAAACTCCAGTTCCCACATTTTCTGTCAAATGGACATCAGCAGGCTGTTTATATTAATTCATGCCCTCTTAAACATTGTGCTGGGGGGAGAAGTGGTGGTGGAGGGCTCCAGTGTAGTGACAAACATGTTTGCACCTTCACTCCCAGACCTGTTCTCCCTCCACAGTCTGAGACGTATACGTAGCCCTCAAGCACAGTACAGATTGTTCAGTCACTGAAACCACAAACTAAATATTTGAGCTTCCAGCACATTAAGTAAACATGTCCTATCTACACCCCAGCTGCAAGGAGAGATGCTGAATTTGGGGATGAGCTCGCTTCATTAAAAAATCCTGAATATGCAGGGTAAGCTATGATCACTTAACAGGGGATTGCTGAAAATAGCTGTAGCTGTTGAGCAGTGGTTTGAAATTAAATCACATGGAACAACAGTGATTTAAGTGCAATTTCTGGCTTTTTCTGGGGAAGGAGGGGAGCAGAGGGAGTGCTTCACAGCACAAATCATAGAGATGGTTAGTTCTCCCTCAGTACCACCAGCACCTTGGAAATGATCATTGAAGCTGGGCTGTTCTCCCTTAGAAGTTCAAAGCACTGATGAAAGAACTCAAGGCAAAATTAGAGTGAAAGAAATGTTGATAGAGGGAGTCAGCAGAAATTAGCCACTGTGGCTGTTTTGCAGGGTAGAAGCTCTTTGTTAGGTTATTATCAGAGAGGATTGGTTAAAATTCAGGATGGACAAACACACAGAAATGAGGTGGTGAAACACAAATCTTTCCCTCTGCAGCAGCTCAACATTGGCTTTTGGGGAATGCCTGCTTACTGCTATCTCACCTCTGCTCTTTTGGCATGCCAATCACTGAGCTCTTTTTCCCACCCACTGCTTGCCAGGTGGAGCTTTAGCTGGATTACTTTCAACATTTCTCCGAGTGCCTTGGGGCTTTACCAAGTTACTCCCAGGGACTGTGTCCAGCCTTCATGGAAAATGTGTGGTGTCTTTCCACCAGGAAACGGGGAGGTTGAATACTCTGGCTGTGTTCAGCATCCATTGCACCACACTCCTCATGCCTTGCCAAGGTGCACATGTGCCTTTCTCCACTCTGGATAAATCACCTTTAGGGGTTTGCTTAGAAGACATTGTTATTAGGTGTGAAGTGTTAAAAAAAAAGAAGTAAGGAGATACATTCTGCACACATGGCTGAGCATCTTTTGTTTTCTAAAAAAAAAGAAGTAAGGAGATATATTCTGCACTTTACCATGCTTGGAGAGTTTGCCCCATTGTCTGCAGCGTTTCTAGATATATTTGGCTGTGGATATCACACATGGCTGAGCATCTTTTGTTTTCTATTCTATTCTATTCTATTCTATTCCATTCCATTCCATTCCATTCCACTCCATTCTATTAGTTTAGTCTAGTCTAGACTCTCAACTTATAGCCACGAATAGGCTAGTTCATAAAATTTGGCTGGCAGGTGCTCAGTGGAGGGTTGTGAAGCTATTCACCAACATTTTTTGAACCATGGAAAACTGCTCTTCATGTATCCCTCTGCACTCAATGGGGCCCAAAGAGTTTCCCTAGTTGTGATGCAGGGCTGAGACCTAATTCAGGGTTTTTTTGAGTTGTCCCTTAAGTTGCTGCTCTGCTTCATTTATCCCCCTGACCTGCAGACCACAGGCTGCCACCACTTTGAGACCCATAGGACCACAAAGGACAAGGAATTCAGGTTTGGAGGTTCAGCATTTCCCTCCTGTCAGTTGTCCAACGAAGCTTCTAACAAAAGCAACCCTGCATAGCACATCCCTGGTTGGAGAAGCCAGTGGGAGCCCTTAGGCAGCTCCCAGACTCCGTCTCAGACTCCAGAGCATTGAGAGAGGGAGCAGTGAGTGCAACAATCCACACTACCCTTCCCACAGAACAACCCAGCTGGGCTCCAGAGCAGCACATCCACATGCACATGGTGGTGTTTAACCCCTAAGCAGTGAAATAAAGGAATTCTCTTATATATTAAGATGCTTTCCTTCATCATTCTGTGTTCTGGCAGTGTCTGGTTGCTCTCCCCTCATACAAAATCATTTTAGAGCATTAAGGGGAAAAGCATCAAGAAAAGTACATCTTTGTAAGAAGATTTCTAAGCTATTTATCTCCCAGGAGGGTAAAAAAAGGGAGATAATTTGTATCTGGGAACTCTTAAATTCATATTTATACACATTTCCCCTGGGGCAGGATTTATTGTTAAATAACAATGGGGAAACAGCATGATTTCAGCGAAGACATTTGGGCTAGTGAATGTTGGAGTGAATTCTGCTTCAGTGTTGCTATTCAAAGACAGAACTGCTTTTTAATTGCTTTAAAAGTACATCCTGAGCAGAAATGTCCCAGCCCAGGCTCTGCTTCTCAGTGGCACCAGTGCCAGTATGTCTTGCTTTACTGAAACTAAAGGGCTGTGTGATGTAAGCCTCTGAAATCTTCATTTTAGTAATAAAAAAAATCTGTCTTAGAAAGAAAATATGGTATCTGGGGGTTTAGAACATTTCAAACTCCTCTGTGTAACTTCTGGGTATTTGAAGAGATCTCCTTTCTGCTTTTCTTGGGGGCAGCCTACTGACCTGGTGTGGGATGATGCTGGCTGATGCCTGAAGTGTGCTGTGTACCTCTGGGCATGCAGGGCTCCTTGTGGATCCCACCCTGCTGGCAATGGGGCACAATTCCTGCCATAATTGCCCCTGTGGTGAGCTGACAAAGCCAACTGCCTTCACCACTGGGAGGGAATTTTATTAATGATGAGGAATCTCCCTTGTCACAGCAGTGGACGTTTTTTACATGTCCTCTTCCAGCAGTTGCTTCTGCAAACATAGCAGATGCCTCCTCTTCTCCCTCTCCCTCCACTTGCTCCTCAGGCTCTTTTCAGACCAGTGCTGAGGCCCCCAAGGGCTCCTGCCTGTTCCCCACAACAGCAGGATTTGAACCCTTAATTCTCAGAGTTGTCCCACCTCCCCTCTCTAAGTGACATTTGTGTCACAGCCTGCAGCAAAGCTCTGCTGTAGTTCCATGCACATCCCTGCTCTTGAGTAATCGAGTTTTTCTTTTCACTGGAAAAATATTTTCCAGGCAGTCTCAAGGCTTATTTAAAGAGAAAAAACTGCATGTGCCTCTAGTACAGCATAAGGGACAGGGAAACTTGACCAGGCAGGTACCAATTTATGTTAGGAAAATTTTTCCCTGTGAGGGCGGTCAAACACTGGGATAGGGAATTGCCCAGGGAGGTGGTGGAGTCACTGTCCTTGGAAGTGTTTGAGGCATCTGGATTTGGTGCTGAAAGATTTGGGCTTAGGGTTTAGGGGTTAAAGCAGTGACAAGTTAGTGGTTGGACTTGATCTTAGATGTCTCCTCCAACCCTGATGATTCCATGGTTCTGTGATTCTGTGTTCTCAAGCCCTATACCTTCTGTGCTACCTGAGGGGAGACCTGCTCAAGGGACAGCAATGTGGAGATATCTGCTGAGAAATTTCCTTCCTACCCCCATGAAGAAGAGCTTTATGGTCTTCAGGATCCTGGCAATGTTCTAACATCCATGAACCCTCTTGGGCAAACAGCTGGAGGCTTTTCTCCTGGAAAAGTCCCACAGGAAAACCAGTGAAGAAACCCAAACTAGGAATTAGCAGTTGTAGGTCTAGTCTTTGCACATTGTCCTTCCCATTTGCAGCATCCACCGTTGGCCTCTCGTCCCCACTGCGGCTGCTCCGACCACCACTCGGGTACATGCGGCAGCTTGAGCTGTTGTCCGAGTGCCAAAGGGAACATCTAATAGGGTATTGTTTGTGTGTGTTCCTGAGATGGAAGTGATTAACATAAAATACGTAAAAGGATCATGTCAGGAATTCTCTCCAGATCTGCACAGTTAGAGAGCCACTCTGTTTTGCATTACAGAATTACAGTATGTTCTCTAACTGCTTGGTGTTGGACACAGATTTGGGTCTCTTTCTCCAGTGTTTACAAACATGGATGGGAGCAGAGCAAAAAATGCAGCCAACTGCTTATGTATTTATGGACCTCTAGTCCATCAACACACACATACACATAGGGATATTTACGTTGTCTTCAGGTCACGGCAGATATCAGAGGGTCCTTAAATAACCCCACAGGACCGAGCAGCTCATCCACACTTCAGATGCAGGCAAACAACCTTCAAAAATCTTGGCAACTCTTCATGCTCTCAACTGATAGACATCATCAAGAGCCTGGAAATGTTGTTCCTGTGAGCTCAAAATTAATTCAACACCTAAGATATGTGGAAAGGAGCTGCACTGAGCTGGTGGGAAATTCAAACAGTTGCAGGTGTGGGAGCCAATCAAGCTGCTAAAACATAAGGTAATGCTCAGGCTTGGATCTCCAAAGCAAGATCTGTTTGTCAGCACAGTTGCATTGATTCTTGTCTCATGATCCTCTCACACAAAGTGGCCAGGGATCTCTCCCTCCCTCTCCATGCTGTGGAATTGGGTTTAGTGGAGAGTCAGAAAAAGAAAGGAAGGAAGGGGGGAGGAAGGAAAGCAAAACAAATCCAAACCCCTGAAAAGTTCTACTGTGAAAGTGTCAGAATAACTGTCCTGGGGCTAATTTTACCCCAGGTGTAGCTTTACTGACATCAATGTGAAAAGGCCTGATTCACCCCTGAATTATAGCAATTTTAAGCTGAGACTTCTGGCAAAGTTGCAAAGATGTTAAAGCTCGGTTCAATCTGTCCAACTCTAACTTTCACAAAGAATCTCCTCCTTTTCCACTTCTTCCACTCCACAAAAACCTAGCAGACCTCTCTCCTGCTAACTTTTCAGCCTTGTTCTCTACTCCATGAATGACTCAGAGATTTCACGCCTCAACAGACCAACATGGCTAAACTCACATCTTCAGCTTTCTGTCCATGTTTCTCTGCTTCTTTCTCTGTTGTATGCCAAGGGCAGCATAGCCACTGCTGCCTCTGCCCTTGTCCATATTGTGCATCATCTTTATCTCGTTCAGGGCATGGTCAATTTTCATAGACTTTCTGCAGAACATCTCTAACACAGTGGGTTTCCCCCATTCACACAGCTAAAAGCTGTCATGCAGGATCTCATTTCTTGTCTTGGTTTCTGCAATACCATTTCCTCTGGTCTTCTTAAGAAGCTCTCCATAGCTTAAAAAAATTATTGTCTAATTCTCTTTAAACCTCTTCTTTAGTGGATGAGGCCAGTATCATCCTGCAATTCACCTGTCGTCTCCTGTCACCTCCAACTGGACAAGGTCAGTCCTCTTGTTCAGCCTTTCTACAGTGCCCAACACAACAGGCTCAATGACTATCATAACACAAGCAATACAGTAAAATCCATAGTGATTTCCATGGCAAGGATGGAAGGAAAAAAAAATCTGTTGATCTGCAGTAAGCTTAGTCAAATACAAGGATGCTGGAAAGGATCCGAACTGCTCCTAAACTCTCAGCAAATCCCTCCCCAACTTCCACAGTGATTTCATCCCTCTAAGTTAAAGGGCTCTGCATCTCATTTACTTTCCTTCTTTTTATTTATTTTATAATTGACTTTTTGAACTTCTGCCTGAATTGGAGCCAAAACTAAGAGTGACCTAATTCCAGCAGCACTTCTAGGAGGCGAAGGCCTGGACCTTCCCAGTGCAAAGTCTCTCCATTGACTTTAGCCTGATGTCCAGACAGTTAACCGGAGCCTGTGACCTGTCCAGACTAATATCCCCATCCTTGGGAGGGTGGTACAGTGGGATGTGGGTCTTCTTCAGTGCTGGTGTCCAAGAGACACAATATTGCCCACCAATTCCCACAGCAATGGACAAAATACCCTCAGACAGGTAAATAACTGCATTTTCAGAAGTTGTCTTATTCAACAACTAATCAAATGCTTTACTGGCCTTTTACTTTTGACTAAGGTAAACTCTGGGGTATGGGGTTGTGGCTGGAGATTTCACTACTGGCTTTTTGGTCTGGGAAGGAAAAGAAGAAAAAATCTTTTGTGTCACTTGGATTTTGAAATAGTTAAGATAGGTGCTAAATCATCTTAAATCTATCAATATGAATAGATTATTAATTACCTTGGTAATCTCTAATGGTTTCTTTGTTTTGGGAGTATTAGCAACAATGGGAGTGAGCAGATAAAGACACAGATTTTAGATGATCTAATCCTAATATTCATTCATTTTGCTGAACTGTGATTCATGGCCCCTGCAGAACTGACACTAAACAGCATGGGCTGTAGAGCTGATGTGTGATAGCTGGAGGCTGTGTACCCATTTGAAAAGCCAGCTGGGCTGAAAAGTACATGTTTGAAAAAAATCTTTCTTTTGTAAGAAATTGTTCTAATGTGGAGGGAAAAAAATCCACAAGTGAAACCCTGAAGCACATAGTGCATTTTCACATGTCATGCTTCTTTATTACAGTGGAGCTGAGTGAGTTTTCTGCTGGTGGAAAGCAGGTCTGTGGAATATTAAGAGGCACTACCTCAAGACACATCCCCTGTAAATCACAAGAGAGGGTGATACCGTGGTGCTGTTGAAAGGGAAGGTTCTTGAGTGGTGTAGCCAGATTGTGGGAGTCAGTCATGATCGTTTGCAGCAGCTCAGGATGTGACCCAAAGCCATTTTTTGGCTCCTTTCTGAAATTAAGCACTTCCGATAAGTCGGAGGAAAGCTCAGGCTAGATTTTATCTAATACTCAGATCCCATTCAGGACACAAAGGGTCTGATCCTCACCTGCTGGAAATGGGAGTAAGGCCACTGACTCACACCGCTCCCAGTTCTGGGAATGCAGCCCAAATTACTCACTTTAGTCCAGGACTGTTGGCAAAACATGTCTTTCACCCCCAAATTGCAAGGGAACTTGCTACCATTCAGCCAGTTTCCAGCGCCGCGTACTTTGGCCCCATCACACGCTGCTAATCTCTTCAATGATTTATGTGCTCTTTTAAGTTTTAATTCTCCCTCTGTCATGAACCTTCCTCACTAGCAAGTTGACAGTTTAAATTAGTGTTTAGACATGGCTTTCATAATGTCAGCTTTTGTTTTGTCTCAGTCATCTGTTGGAATTCCTTCCATTGTATCTGAAGTGACTCATGACAATAAATGACTTCTTTCTTCTTTTGTTCTTAATCGGGGAAGAATGGAATGAACCATGCAATATTTGTAAAAGAGCAGTCTTAATTAGTCCTCAGCTGTAGCTAAAGATGCTTGTCTTGTCTCTTTAGCATATTAATGCAGGAAGCCATGCGTTCACGTGGGCAATTGCCATGTTCCTGGAAAGCCTCGTTACAAGCCAAATTCTCCAGCGTAAAGGTATTCCCCGGCCCTGCTCCTGCTCTGAGCCCTGCCAAATGAGGAGCCTGTGCCCCGCGGGCTTTGTGTGAGGCTGCTCAGGCCTGCGAGGAGAAAACCGGGCACATTTTAGAGTGACTCATCTCAAGGATTGGGTTTCTGTTCTCTTTTGTGCCTCTTAAAGGTATAAACTCTGTGCAGAAAGCTAGAGCTGCACCTCAAACCTCACCGTTTCTCTGCTCCTAGGATAGTGATGTCCACTGATGGTGAAGCCCAAAATCTTTGCAATGTTTAAGAAGCTCAATTACCCAAGTGCTAATGAAAGGTTTGGGTGGGAATGTGTGATTAATTTGCACAAAATTAACAGTGACATCTTTTAGGGACAAAATAGGTGTTTGTGCAGAAATGCAAAAGGCTTCATCCTGCATTGCCAGAACAAAGTTGCTGTGACCATGTCGTCTTTAATACACTCCCAGAGCTAGCAAATGGCAACAGCTTTCTTCTGCTGCTGCTCTCTGTTTGTCATTTGGGAGACGAAAATTGATTCTGTAAGAAAGTGTGGGAAAAAGGCATTGCCAGTTTGCCTCCCTGTTCACTGAGTGCTCTCCTAGTCCATGTAGGGCCATGCCCATGTTGCCAAGTTATGTGGTAATTGTAAAACACAGCTAAATAAAGGTTTAGGTTGAGAGCTGACTTTTCACTGCTCGTGTTTGGAGGAAGGGCTACAGCATGGGTCTGGGGGTGTGTTTGTAGCTGTTGTTGAATTAGGGGCAGTAAGTCTCCTTTCCCTGAGACTTGTCTTGCCCAGCGGTCTGGGAGTGCAACTTGCACATTTGTATTGCACCCTTGTGTGAGACTTCCATTTGATGACATGTTGCCCATATTTATGTCTTTCTCTCCACTTTTATGACTAATTCTGAGAGAATGAAGCATTCAGGACACAGAGAGCCTGCCGAGGTGCTTCTTTTTTAGCTTATTAAAGAAGATGTTGCCACAGAATAAAGTACAACTGCAGAGGAGCAGAGAGAGGTGTTTAATAGTATGAAGAGCCAAAAGAGGTCACCAGGGACCAATTTTCTCAAGATCCTCCCTCCTACAGAAGACAATTGTGTTTTGCAGGTTCTGACCCAAAGTGGGTGCTTCTTGGTGAAGGAAAAATGAAGCCCAGATGAACAAGGCTGTGATGAGAACACTGGTGAGAGCTGGGCTTGAGATGCTGTTTGCTGTGCATAACAACAGCCTCGGTGAACCTAGAAACATATGAGTAACACTATGAATTCTTCTGCTTCAGTACATGGTGCTCTTTATTTTAATAGTCTGTTTAAATATACATACAGCTATTTTTCTGTTGCCCAGACCTTGTAACAAACCCAAATGTCCTAATGAACATAGGGAGAAAGCAAGCAGCTGGAGAAAGACATTAAAATGTACAAACCCAACAAAGTCTCTGGGAAATCACTGCAAGTTTATTCAAAGTAGTTTCAAATTTAAGTTGTTCCTCTGGAATTGGGCTGAAATAAGCGCTGTACTGCTTTCCCCCTGTGCTCCAAGGCAATCCATGTTCCCTGTCAGGACTATGGTCTTGTATAGTCTCTAAAAATACAATTCATGGTAAGCTCTGCTGGACTGGACTGTCACCAGGTGCAAAACAACCATGATCTTCTCTCCAGCTTTGCCCCCTGCCCCTGGACTTGCTAAAGAAGGTTTGGCAGATCAATATTAAATAAGTCAAGATACTCTGGGAGAAGTGATATCATTGGAAGTGATTGGTTGGATGGAGCACCAAGCAACTTGGTCTAGTGAGAGGTGTCCCTGCCCATGGCAGGAGGGTTGGAACAAGATGATCTTGAAGGTCCCTTCCAACCCACAGAATGTGATAATATTTTCTGGTCTGATTGGTAAAACTGGGAAAAACGGCTCATGTCAAGCACACAAGACTTTCTGCAGGTGCAATAAGGTTTTAGGCAAGTGCTCAAACTAACGTTGGAACTCTGTGTTTTTGCAGGCACAGATATTCTGTAAATATAATGTTACGCCTTAGATAAGACTCTGGGCAACAACTTTATTTTTAATACACAGAGATTGTCCATTTTCTGTCCATTTAACATCCCAGAGTGAATTTCAGAGGAAATTATAAAATTGCAATGGCAAGGTCAGGGTGTGAGAGTGCAGGATGAGTTCTTTCCCTGAAAGTGAGCTGTCATGTCTTTATTGACTCTAAAGAAGTACTTTTTACTTCCACAACCTTGCAAGTCTCTGGTGTGATCGTGTGTGCTTGCTCTTCCCTAAAGTAGGAGTTGTCAAAGGGCAGAAGTTCACTAATATTGCTTTTTCCTACAGCATTGTCAAATGTGTACTTAGCTTGTCATCAGCTGAGATCAACTTTTCCTTCCATCTGTGTTTATACTGGACTGAGACAAACAGGTCCTGACCACACTCAGAGTATTGGGGTGATTGCAGCACAGAGGTGGTTTATGGTTCTACTGGAAAAGTTACCTATGGGGTTTATCAGTTTGGCAGAGTGTTAATGTGGCTGGGGTTTCACAGAAAACCTGGCACATTTGGTTGCCTTTAAAATGTAGAGGAAGATGGGGCTGATCATGTGTAAAGACTTCCATCTGCTCCTGCAAATCCAGATAGCTTTGTATGGGCCTCTTAACCAGCACTTCATTACAGCTTTCCCATTGGCCTCAAGCTCAATGTTAACCTTGGCCCTGATGCAGAGAATATTGACTTTCAGGGTCAATAAATCTTAATATGGATCAAATTGGAAGTCATGTTTGCTTACTTTATAACTCCTTTCCAGTGCAATTACTCTTTACACAATGCAAGGACATTCTGCACATTTTTCTTCTTCTTCACCATTTTGAGTTGCATTACTCTTCCAGCTAGAGCCTGGCGATTCCAAGGCTCAGATTTTCCTCTGAAATTTTCTGTCACAGCAGCTTTGATTTTTGTGTTATTTACGTCCTCCAAAAGGCAAACATCATCTTTTTGCATGGGTTTTAGCATGGATCTGTGTAAAACGACTGCCTCCTTGTGTAACCGCTCATATTGCCACCTCCTGCGTCCGGAAACGGCACAGGGTTGTGTGGGATGCTGGAACCACAAAGGTTTTCAGATTTCCAGGATACTGAGCCATGTCTCTGAACCACACGACCTATTATGTAGTCATTTTCTATGCTCGGCAACAAGACGATGACTTTCGAGTACTGTTCGCTTTCTGCTTTGATTCTATCAGCCAATACCTACATAATTTTAATGAGCCTAGAGTGAGTTGCCTATATAAGTAGTACATGGCAGGGTGGGGACTGTTCCCATAATGAGGCATATATAATGCCTGGGGCTAGGGAGGCAAGAAGCCAAAGGATGTTATTATTGCCCTTATAAATTGTTTTCAAAATAAATAAGATACAGAATGTTTCACTTTGAAGGGGAAAAAAAGGAAGATTTGTGCTCTGTAGACTAGCTGAGGGTGGGAGTGGGAGCAGGAAAGAGGAGAAAGAAGGGTGGGTTGATCTGTAGTCTTTTGATTTGAATCACTTCTGTTGAGCACATGTGAACTCAGCATACACGTGTTGCTGGGGCTACAGCCAGGCCCAGATGTGTCCAGGAATACAATCATAGAATGGTTTGGGTTGGAAGGGACCTTAAAGACCATCTATTTCCAGTCCCCCTGCCTTGGGCAGGGACAGCTTCCACTAGCCCAGGTTGCTCCAAGCCCCATCCAACCTGTCCTGGAACACTCCCAGGGATGGAGCAGCCACAGCTTCTCTGGTCAACCTGTGCCAGTGCCTCAGCATCCTCACAGGGAAGAATTTATTCCTAATATTCAATCTAAACCAATCCAATCTGTCAGTTTAAAGCCATTCCCCCTTGTCCTATCAAGGATGTGGAGGAATAATGGGGGCTACCTGCTGCAGTGAGCAAAGCTAACAGATAGCGTCTGTGTAGCATAGTGTCCAATGCATCTTTTGTCCCATTATCCCCATGGATCCATCCTGGACCATGCTCTGTAATTGCTTACACATGCACAGGCTCCCAGGAACTGAGATGGGGAAAGTGGTGCTCTTCATTCAGAAGGATCTACCTGTGACCCCAGTGCTGGTGTCCTGGGTGACTGGTTGAGCTGTATCCATCATTTAGGGATCCTGTATCGGGTTCCTGTCTTCCACTCCCTCACTACCATGGTGCAAAGGTGAGCACATTTGTCACTTGTGTGGTGAAGACAGAGAAAATCCTGCATCCTATTTGCAAAGTTCAGAATGAAATAGCATCTCTTGGAAGGCAGAAAGGTCCTTGTTCTAGGGCTGTTCAGACCAGTATGAGACATCCAGCAGACCTGGCAGGAGGTGCCTGTAATGAAAAGAATTTGTATTATCTAAGTCCTTTGCCTCAATTGCAAAGGATTCAGGTTTGGTCTTTAGGAGGAGATGAACCTAAGCTGCTGAGCACAGGTAGTTTAAAGAACAAGAAATAAATGGAAGCCTGGCCAGAGGACAGGCTGCACAGTGGCTTTCAAGGCTGACTCTGCCAAAGGACAGGCAGACAGCTCCATGGCTCAGCCTTTGCGGAGCAGCTGATTTGGAGAGCAAAGTTTGTTCCACACTTCAGCGGACTAACGCTGGGAATGGCTTCCAGGCAAAAGCTGGTGAAGGATATAAATGCCAAGGGATGGTGTGATGCATGCAGGAAAACTGCAGACCAAGGTGCTGAGAACATCTTTCCTTCAGCGTGTCAATGGGACACAGCTGTGCAAAGCAACATCCATGGAAGTGCAATCACTCTGTGCACATCCTCAGGCAGAAGGTGAATTCTGAGCTTGCGTGTGATTAACATGACATAAAATGCACTGGAAAAGGGAAGGAAACACCATGAGCCAACTCAGTTTTCTGTCGGCCCCTTCAGAAACAGAAGGAAAAGATTAAAATCATTAGCAATTGGAAAAATCCAGTTTATTCTATGCATTAGCAGTGCTGGCATGCAAACACATCTTCAGAGAGCAGCTGCTGTCCTAGGGCACTCTAAGCCTTCTAGAAGTAGCATGAGAAGACTCAGTAGGTGCACTATACTTTTCATTGTGAACTCTTTGGTATGAATAAACTGGAGCACGTTCCTGGGCAAGGGTTAGCCCAGTTTTATGGCATTGACTTTCTGCTCTCTTTTAGCTACTGCTGAATGTACCAGAACACCCTCAGACACTCACAGTTTGGTATATGATGGACCAGAATCCAAATAAAGGTGGTAGCAGAAGGCACCAAATTTTAAAAAGCCACTTTGGAAGCAGAGTGAGAAGAAGGAAAATAAAAATAGGCCAAAATAACCTGCTCTCAGCCCCTGACACCACTGCTCGCTCCCTCTTCCCTGTGATTTCTTGACTTTCACCTAAAAAGGGAGAGGAGGAATCACCCTCAACCCTAGGGCTAAATTTAGCCAGTGCAGTGGCTGTTGGGTGAGAATTGATGGAGAGACTCAGATCAGTCCAGGAACCACAGATGTCCATGTGCCTGTTTGCATGGCTGAGTTCATGGCAGTCCTGGCTGTATAATACAGATCTCACAGCAACTAGGAGACACTGGTAAATGTTGGCAGCCCTCCAGCCAGCTCCCAGCTGAACAAGGAGTAGAACTGTTGGAAACAGCCCTGGAGATCTTCTCATGGAGATCAGGTCTGGATAGACAAGTGGGAGAGAAGACTGATCAAGCCTGTTGCTCTCTCAGCACAGTACAGGGGAAACTGTGTGAAATTCATCATCCCATTTCCAATGTGTGGTTGAACTAGATGACACGAGAGTTACATCAAGCAAAAAATGCACTTGGCACTGGTCTTGTAAAGTGTCCATAGAATATTTAGGTTGGAAATGACCTTTAGGATCATCCAAGTCTGCCAAGTCCACCACTAAACCATGTGCCACCTCATCCCCCAGTGCTACATCTGCTGATCCAGCTCCCATTAGGAAAGGTTGGTGACACCATCTGTTGGTTCTAGCAGAGGTTGGCACACACCTCACAGGCTGTGGAGTAGCAGGCATTTATACTCACACCATGGGTTTAGAAACCTCCAGGGTGGAAATCAACCTCTTTAACAACTGGATCATGCTTTAGAGGTTGGCTTGATCTGGGAAGGCACTTCATCCCTTCTCTTTCTGCTCAAAAAAAATGGGTAAGCCATTTCACCAAGGAAGAGAGCCTTTAGTGAGGAGGTGTTTCATGAGAACATAGTTCCACAGATGGAGTTTCAGCAGCCCTGACCAATTGGCAACTGTTTTCCTTGTCCAAGAAGTGTTAAGCATTTTTGCTGGGATTTTATTAGCAGTTTTGGGGATTTTTTAAAAGCCCTTATGACTCTTGCCAGAAGAAGCTCAGAGGTGTCTCAGATGAAATCATAGAAGCCTAGAATACCCTGAGTTGGAAGGGAGTCCACAAGGGTCATTGGGTCCAACTCCTGGCCCTACACAGGACAACCCCAAGAATCCAACCATGTTCCTGATCCTCATCTTGAGCCTGTCCCCAGAAAGATGGTCTAACCTGACCAGGAATGATCTGGAGTTGTGGAGCTGATTTCTGCCCTTGGTGCAGAGACAGGACATATTGACATTCAATGAGGAGCTAAGTTGATGTTACTGAGAGGCTGAGGGTTTAAAAAGGTAAGAAGCTACTGAGAACAAGGGGTAGGCAAGAGGGGTATGATGATCAGAAACAAGGGCAGGATTGAAGATGGGGGGATCCTGCATGGTTCAGGCTCCTTTTTTTTTTTTTCTTCCCAGTTTGGTTTGTGGTTTTGCATTTGCAGCTTGTAAAGCTGTATGGAAGGAATGTGCAGCTGGGGGCTTTCGCCAAGTTGGTGTCAATTTGGGTTAAACCAGAGGTCCTGGAACAGAGCCTTGTTGGGAGAGTGGATGACTTGTATTAAGACCAGAGCTTACATTATTCTCCCTTCAATTGTAGTCACTCCTTGGGGACCCCATTCCAGGAGCAGGGCCCAAACCCTCTTACACCAGGCACACTGCAAAGCAATAAGCCGAAGGCAGTCAGGCCCCTGCGGGCTGGCAATCCCTGAGATGCTCAGTGTCCTGCCATTGTCCTCCTCTGGCCTCCAGCAATGCTCTCCTGTCCTGTCAGCAGTAGTCCACGTGCTTCTCAGCTGGACCCCACCAGTGCTTGGGATTTGCTCCATCCAGGATGTTGACCACATGTTTTGTGAGGTGCCCAGCATGTCTTAGGAATGGTACAATGAGGACACTTTCCTCCCTCAGTCCCTGAGGATACTGCTTCTAGATCATCTCTTCTGTGTGCTTACTGCAGTCCCTGTGTGTAGTCAGCCTGACACAGAGTCCCTGCCAGCATCCAGCACCAGCCAGTGCTCCTCTGCAATCCAGTTTGCCTCCTTGGATACCATATTTTGTCTCCATGCACAGATAAAGAGGCTATCGTCTCACTTTGCTTCATTCCCATGGTTAAACTGCTCATCAGGGCAGTCTGTTCTGTGCAGGGGGATGACTTGGGGCTGTCCAGTGCAGAGCCAGGACTTGGACTCTATCTTTTGGGTCCCTTCCAACTCAGGACATCCTATGGTTCTATGACTTTCAGTTGGGGATTTCTCTTGTTCCCTCTGTCCTCACATGTTAAAAAAACATTATATATCAGTATATAGCTGCCCTTCCTCATATCACACAGAGAGGGTCATCTCCAGGAGGGTGATTTTTCTTGGCCAAGAATGGTGTGACCAAGAGCTTTATAGTCTGTATGTCAAAGGGATCTCAAAATCTTAAACGTGCTTGACTGTGCCTTCTGCCCACACTGCCAGGTGTAACTTGACCTTGGCTGGACTCATCTCCCTTCACTGAAGGTCACAAGGCAGGTATCAAGTCTAAGGTAATGATCCTTCCTTTAGAGCTAGAGAGGAGAGACTGGAACCTCTGAAATCCAACTCGTTCCAGTATTAACTTCATGTTTAAGCTTGACGTGTTGTTCTCAGACCTGCTCCCTCTTTCCACTGCTCACGGAAGATGCCACACAGCTTGCAAAGCCCACACTTGCCCTTGGGTCTGGGTGGCATGGATGAGGGAGCTGGGCTTGTGTGGTCTCTGTGCTTCATATAAGTTTGGCATCATGTGTAACTGATGAATTATGCTCCTTTTGAGCGTGGAACAGCTCTGCCTTATTGCCTTTGTCCAAATTTTGCCTACAGAGCTTGACTGGACCTTTTTGGTTGGAGGGGATTGTCTCTCTCCAACCTCGCAGGTGTTTCCTCAGAAGTCGAAGCTGCTTTGACAGCTTGGCCCTCCTCACTTGCTCCTCAAACACAACTCAATTTTGCAAACCACACAAGTCTCCATATGCCATTATTTAGATTCCTGACTTAAACAAAGCAGTATGATTGCTATTACTGCAGGGAAGCCATTTAGTCTTGTGGTTTATTTACAGAAGGCAGCATGCAACCAACAGCCTAATAGCTCACCATTGTTCCCATATCAGTCCTTGGGTTGGCAACACTGAGCAACAGCAAACACATCCTAAGAAACCACCTTTAATTATTCATATGCTCTCTGAGGGAAACTAAGATCTCTGATGAAGAGGAAATAAACAAAATATCTTTGAACTGTAAATCATGGCTGCAATAGCTTTGTTCTTTGTTTCACCAGAGTTTTGTTTTATCTGAGATCATAATTTGTTTTCAGTGAAGCACTAGATTAAATTAATTGAGGTTTAGAACACTATCCATTTCCTTTTGCAAGTGCTTTCACTGATGGTATGATCTTATCTGACTTGTTACCCCTGCTGGCTCTGTTTGCCTGACCTCCCCTTAGAATAACATGTTTTAGAGCTGTTTCTCTTTTCTTTTCTTTTCTTTTCTTTTCTTTTCTTTTCTTTTCTTTTCTTTTCTTTTCTTTTCTTTTCTTTTCTTTTCTTTTCTTTTCTTTTCTTTTCTTTTCTTTTCTTTTCTTTTCTTTTCTTTTCTTTTCTTTTCTTTTCTTTTCTTTTCTTTTCTTTTCTTTTCTTTTCTTTTCTTTTCTTTTCTTTTCTTTTCTTTTCTTTTCTTTTCTTTTCTTTTCTTTTCTTTTCTTTTCTTTTCTTTTCTTTTCTTTTCTTTTCTTTTCTTTTCTTTTCTTTTCTTTTCTTTTCTTTTCTTTTCTTTTCCTCTCCTCTCCTCTCCTCTCTTTTTCCTTTCCCTTTCCTTTTTCTTCTTCTTTTCTCTGGACTTGCTCTAGCAATTCCACATCCTTCTGATGCTGGAGGCCTCGGGGCTGGATGCAGCAGTTCAGATGGGTGTCACCAGAGCAGAGTAGAACCCCTGCCGCCCATGCTGCTGAGGATGCAGCCCAGGACACAGTTGGCTTTTAGGGACTTCAAGTGCACATTTCCAGGTCATGTCAAGCTTCTGATGGCTACAAAAGACCAAAGAATGAAGCAGGTCCCTGCAAAACTTTCAGCTCGTGCCTGGGGTTGGGTGTGGAACAAGTACTCAGGGTATGGAGCAGAAGATCTTGGTCACCATGTCCTTCTCTTGGCAGTGTATCACCTGGATGTTGCTATTGCTGCAGTTCTTTCACATCTTCACTGGAGTGGCTCACCTACAATAAGTGGGGAGAGAAAATACGAAGTCTCCATAAACAACCTGTCATCTAGAAATTATTTGCTGAGACCTGATAATTGAGTGGGCTTGTAGCCATTTATTGTATTAGCTCAAAAGAAATGAGAGGCAAAAATAATGGTGTGTTTTGTTTTCCTTCATATTTGTACAACTATAATTAGTCTTTCAGATTTAATTAAAAAAGGGGGTGGAAAAAAGCCTGCCAAGGACCTGTGCTGCTTAGTTGAGACAGAAGTTTAATTAAATCACCCTGGTGTGACAGAAGTGCTGTCCCAGAGACTAAACTTCTGTCCTCAGCAACCTTTTCACAGCCAGTGAAGGCACCTGGCATCACTCATGCCAAACCTTTAGGACCAGAGTGATCCTGATGCATTAAGTGGGTTCTCAAGCACATCACTGTCACCACAGCACCAGGAGACCCACCAAATCCCTCCTTTCAGCAGGTGTTTGCAGCTATCCCTAACACAAAATACTGCAAGGAAGCAGAGAAAGCTTAATTTTTGAGGATCTTCTCTCCCTTTCTCTTTTCCCCTCTGATGCTCATTTCCGAGGCAGATTTTCCCCCCTCCTCACCCCAGCTCCCCATATTTATTTTATTACAAGCATTTTCGCTAAAACGATTAATTCAATTTAAAATTTCAACTGTTTCCTTGCCAAGGATTTTAGGAATTTTCATTATTTCCTTTGGGAATTCTGAGACTGCGGTTAGCCAGTTTGGAGTTCAAGACACAAGAAATGCCAGCACAACTGAGGACTTGGCTGTAAAAGCATTTTCAACATGAAAGAATTCCAGTGTTTCATAAAAGGAAGTGTAGTACTTGAAGAGATATGTTGATATAAGGAAGGTCTTAACAAAATGAAAGCCAATCTATTATTGCTTAAGTATCAAAGAAAACCCTCTGTAAAGGTGCTAAGCCCTCCTGGAGGAGCACTGAACATGTCTATTTATTTGTTGTGTATTTAAATGGTTTATGTACGATTAAGGAGCCAAGACAGTATTACTGAGCTGGCTGAGGTTTTGGAGCGCTGTGGCTGTAGGCAAATATTAGTAAAAAGGTGAAATTTCTCTGCTAGGATGGGTCTGCAGTATTTAGCAGGGCTGGTATTTAAGAGAGATTTCACCAGCCATGGGAGAATAGGTGCTTTTCTGAAAGGTGGACTTAAAAAACAGACTGCTGGGTTGAAAACCCTTTCTCTGGGTTGAGACCTCCAGGTCTAAGGGGCTGATGCTGACCCCATCAGCCTCTGTGGATAGAGGCTGATCTCGGTCTCCCACTGCTGTTATAATTGTCTCACAGCAATTTTTGGAGCTATATCTTGGGGGTTGAGTGTAGTGTGTCTCTACACCTCCTCTGTGCTCTGCTTGCGGATGACAGGAGAGTCCCAGGTCAATAAATCACCCTTGAGGTTGATGCTGGTGAGTGGGAGCCAAGTCACTTTGCTCTCATCTGACTGGAGTGGGCAAAGTGCTCCTGGTACAGTCCTGGAGAGCTTCTTCTGCAGGGCCAGGGCTGGAGGTAGTCACATCAGCTCTGCTTGGCTGCAGAAACCACTCTCCAAGGGGAATCAGTAGCAGAAGGCTGTCCCACAGATCAGTCTGTGCATGCTGGAATGGTCCTGGGAGCTGGCTATGCCAAGGCAAGCATTTCACCCTGCATATGAGGCTACTAAATCTCTCCGCTGGACCTACAGCCAAGTCCCATCATATGACCCTTTCCTATCCCATGGCCTGAGCAACACAGCTCCCTGTGAGAGCCTTGCAGGATTCTGCCTGTCTCATTTATGCAGCAGGGAAACAAGCAGTCATGTTACCATGGGGTTCAAGTTGTGCTGCTGCAATAGCAACAGTCTGTGCTTGGCCTGGACCTTTTCTCCCTAAAACACACTGGGGAGGTAAAAAGTGCTTGCTGATTCTTGGCCATGCCAGTGAGGACATGGGAAAGGCACATGAGTAGAATGCAGACATCTCAGGGTGGCTGAAGAGGTTGCAGTACTTTGGCCAACATCTGCTAGCCAGGAGATCAGCTTGCAAACTGGAAATGTTTCACTTGGGAATCTCCAGATCTTGCTGAAGCACTGATCATCCTGCTAAAGTGACTTTAATTGGTGACACTTCAGTAGAAACCCCAGCTGCACCATTCTCCCAGCTTCTCTTTCAAAGGAGGACGCCAATGTTTCAACATAAACAGGATGCTGAAGGCTGATCCAGTGCAGTTCCCAATGGAAACAAACGCGCTCCCATGCTGTTCTGACGCACCGCGAGCTGTGATGCTTGTCAGCAGGATGACAGTCCTGAGCGACAGCTCATTTCCCTCTGCTCTGGGAATGACATTGCCCTCAAATGAGGCCCCTGTACAGCCTAACACCTAAGGAGAAGTTGAGGTCTTGCCAATGCAAGAGCTTTGCTGAGCAGTGTCATGTCTATCCCAGGGTCAATGGCTCTTCTTTATTACCACTCTTCATGTGATCAGTGGGGCAGCACCTGCTACAGCTGGAAAAGGAAAAGAAAAAAGATTTCTGTCTGCAAGTTTTCAGGCCAAATATGTCAATCTGGACTCTCAGTCTTTAAGCTCCCATCTTGCCACACCACCAAAATGCCTGGTTTAGTGACCCTCCACCCCAAACCCCTCTTTTTGCAAATCAGCTCCATCTGTGGTGCCTGTAACTGGCCCCTGCAAAACAATCATTCAGAATCTTTCCTGGAAAAAACAGCGCAACAGACCAAACCCCACAGCCTGGGCCCCTGCTCAGGAGGAGTTTGGCTGAGCCAGATGCCACCAGCAAGGGACACAAACAATAGGGACTTGGTGGGGGGCAGAACAATGGGGCTGGCAGCAGGCACTGAGCTCAGGAAAGCACATGTGAGCTCTGGGAGCTGGTGGGCGGGTGCACGTGCCTCTCCAGAGCCTGAGAAACTGCACTTTAACCAAGTCAGGAAGATATTGGGGTGATTTTCTCCAAGCAGAAAAAAATTCTGCTCAACCAAAGGGCACCAAATTATGTCCCAGAAAATGCCTCCTCAGTCTGCTGTGGAGAGCTGGGGAACTCTAGAGATGTTTCTGATGGGTCCTTGAGCTGGTGGGGAGGGGAAATGGAGGCAATGTCCCAAGGAGAGCAATCCTGGACAGGCTTCTGGGGCTTAGAGCATAGAAGGTTTTGCCGTGTTCTCCACATGTGCCTGCACATGAGAAAAAAACACACATGATCCATCAGAGACAGCTTGGAGACTCTCCAGTTAAAGTTCTCCCATCCAAAAGGCTTTTCTGTTCTCCATTCAAAGCCTCCCCTCACCTTCAGCAGTGTCTTTAATTATGAAAAAAATTAGGGGAGGTCAGAATTTATCTATTAAAAAAGAGCCAAACCCAACAACTGAGCCCCAAAGGAGGCCCCATGCTCCCCCCCACCC